>NW_006768997.1:0-12516 GCF_000204055.1 Melampsora larici-populina 98AG31
ATGGGATTGATCTCCCCGACCAAAACGTGTTGGATCCTCAGCACCTTGAGCTTGCAGCGATATCAGGAGCGATTGACCGTGTGGAAGACGAGATCACGACATCGGATCAAACCTCACTGAGTCTCAAGATGTGATTGCATATACCCAGATGTTGTTGCGTTCGTGTGACTCTGAAGTTACTCTCCACCGACAGCTTTACAAAAGACAGCTCAAGATTTCACTTAGAAAATATAAACACTTCATGCGTACCCTTAACCATTACCACAAGGTAATTGCGAATCTCAGGTCAATCCATTCCGAGGAGACGTGAGTGGCTATACCAAACAAAAATATATGAATCTAAGATGATGGTGCTGACTTGTAAATTAACTCACTCTTTCTTTTTGCTGCATCAAACCTAGCAAACGCACCTGCGATGTCGAGGATTCTCAAGCTGCTGGACCTGACACGCCTGAATCAACCTGACTGAATAATATAAGTGAATATGTCAATCTTCAAATTTCAGTATTTTATGCAACCATCTGATTGTATCAGTGAAATATTCAAACTTGTCATATGAATAAGAGACCTGTCATGGTATTGCTCTAACCTGAGTGCTTTGGATGAAAACCTCGTGAGAGGAATTTGAAAAATCCTTGGAAGAAGCTGGTGGGGTTTTGAGTGAAGTTCGGAAAAACAAAATTCAAGAACAACCAGATATTGAGGTTTTTTCAGACTGTGAAAGTTTAAAAAATGTTTCTAAGAAAATCGGTAATTAAGCAAAGGGTTTTCTTTGTTTTTTCGATTTTCATTAAACTTTACCTTCTTTTTCGATTTTGGTTTTCTATAGTGTTAAGCTAAAGTTGGATTTCTGAGGTTACATGAGATTGATCAAGAAGAATCAGCTTGTACATTAGTCTAGATAATCCTTTTCTCGCTCAAATTAAGCTTTGATCAAAAGGATCTTTTATTGATCAGTTTGTTTTATTGTTTTTTGGGAGCAGCACAAGAGAGAGAAAATAAATATCAACGTTTGAAATTCAAACAATTGATGTGGCTGATAGTGCTACATATAACAACATCTTTAAATATTGCTGTCTTACATGTCAATATATTTAAACAAAGCAACATAGCAGCATTGTTTGACTTCTCTACGTTTGAGAGCCTATAGGAGCCCAATGGCTAAGCCTGTAATTTTATTGCTAGTGTAGTTATATATGTATCACTGGACCTAGTACAGGACAACATCAAAATAGTTTTGAACATACATGATACAGATATTCACACATGAGATTAGAAAACCATGGTCCCAATTTCCTATGGTACCTTGGGTTTTCTAATCCCATGGGAAAAGATGACTTTTTTTGTAGTGTCTCTGCGCCAAAAACCTAAACACCTCTGTGAAGTGGACTTATGATGAACCAAAGCTCTTTGGACCTCTCAGATAAGGGAATAGATAATGCAACCACAAACAGATACATGCAGCAGAAGATTGACAACAGCAGCGCACATGAGAATGACTTCTGTGATTGCGCAGAAAATCTTTGTAAGAATTTAACAAAAGGGATGCAAAGTATGCCATCATGTTATATTCAAAGCTCATTAGTACAATTGAGTGAGGTACTGAAATCATTCCATCAAGTATATCCTCCTCCTCCTGATAAGCATATTTTGTTAGCCAGTGGTCATTAGATTGTCTCTTTTACATGATGCTGCAACAGGGTATTCTGCAACAACCAGGACAGACAGGAGTATCATAATGATCTGCATCACTTGAATAGCCATCCCCCTCGTGTGCCAGATGTTGTCTAAAGGAGGAACCCTTGTCTCCATTCCTGATCACTTGATTGTCTGATCCTATCCTCAGGGGTTTGGTCAACTCATATCCACCACAAGTTTGGATGGGTACAGGTTGAACAATCGCTGAGGAGGTGCAGATAAGCACAATGCTTGCAATGAGGAAGACAGTATCCATAGTGTTTGATCTGGATTTTACATTCAAGTTAGTCAAAATATACAAATGTGGAAGAAGATTCCCAAGGAGGCATAGATCAAGCGCTCCAAGGGAAAGCAACATACCAAAAAGAAACTGTGTGTGTCTTACTATTTGGATTGTCTTTGACCAAAGAGCACGCTTGTCTAAATGAATCTAACAGACTAATAAGATAATAGAGATATCCTAATCAGTCATTTTGATTATTTCAGATACGGTAGTGATAAGAATACAGGCAAACCACTGATTTCCAAGGTGCAGGAAGAACCCAATGTATGTGTGGATGAAGAGGAAATTGCATGTAAATTGTCTGGCTTTTATACCCATCAGACACATATAAGCTTGGTTTAGCGGATATCCCAAAACAGCCTTGGTCCTCTGCTATCCATATTATTGCATCATCTATCTCCATGTTATGACCCGGCTTCAGGGGGTGATGGTTCTTGGGGCAAAGGGAGAGAGAGTGATCCACGTATGATAGTTATTGTGGCATAGGGAGCAAAGCATGGATGGCTCGAGAGCTGGTACAAGTGCGGCTCTGAGTCTTGCCTGTCACAGGATCGTGACATCCCTGTAATCCCGTGTCAGAGAGATCATAACACTATCCCCGCTTTTGGCCCGGGCTCCCTGTTCGCGGCCCTGCCTCCTTCCCCGGGGTGGTATTAAAAAACCCGTTGGGAAAAAACCGTACCCCTCACTTACACCTTTCTTCGTCTTCTGTGTTCTTCTGCAGCCTTCGGAAACTGTCGATCAAACTCATCGATCAATTCAATAGCATTTTTAAGGTTAGTTAGTGGCTCCCATGTATCATCTGCCCTTCCAAATCCCTTCCAGCTGATCAAATACTCATCTTTATTTCTCCTTCTTCGTTTGTCTAGTACTTCATGCACCTCCCATTCCTCTTCACCCTCTACTTGAACTGGCTCTGGTTGTTCCTGCACTCGACCTTCAACCGAATCCGGAGTGTGTTTCCTCAAAACCGAAACGTGAAAGACCGGATGAACCCTACCCATCGACGCTGGTAGGGATAAGCGATACGCCAAGGTCGACACTCTCTTCGTGATCGAAAAGGGGCCTAACCATCGATGGTCAAGTTTTGTGCTTGGTCTTGTTGTCGATATGTGACGACTACTCAACCACACTTCATCTCCAATGTTCCATTCTGGCGTGGGTCGTACTCCCTCGTCGAATTGTGCTTTCATGGCGATCTGAGCTCTTTTCAGATTTTCGGTGAGTTCCTCTTGCACCTCTTCTATTACTTTTAGTCTTCTCTCTACTGTTGGAATGCACTGCTCATTAGAATGAATTCGTCCTAACGACAGGTCATACCCTAAATTGGCCTTGAACGGAGACACTCCTGTAGAGGAGTGAGTGCTATTATTGTACGCGAATTCGGCTAGCGGTAAGAGCTCCTCCCAGTCGTCCTGTCTATAACATACAAAATGGCGTAAGTATTGTTCGACAGCTTTGTTGACGATTTCTGTCTGCCCATCTGATCTAGGGTGGAAAGCCGTTGATGGATGCAGCTCAATTCCTAACTGTCTATTCAGCGACTCTGTGATCTTCGAAACGAATACGCTACCTCTATCTGATACGATTGTTTTAGGTGTGCCATGCAGTTTCCATATGTTTTTCAACATCAGTGTTGCCAGATCCTCCGCATTCATTTCGGTGGTGCATGGAACAAAGTGACCCATCTTTGTCAGGCAATCAACTACTGTAAGAATACAGTTCATGCCGTTCGATAGGGGTAGGTCGGGGATTAAGTCGTAACTGATATCGGTCCATGGGCCTGCTGGAATTGGTAGAGGTTCCAGCGTCCCAAATGGGCTTGCTGTCGATGCTTTGGTTCGTACGCAAGATTCGCAACCATCTACATAACAATTGACATACACTTTCGCCGACGGCCAGTTATACTGACGCTGAACTAAACTTAGTGTTTTTGCTCTACCAGGATGTCCAGCCAGCAAGCTATCATGACGACTCCGTAGAATCTCGAGTTTCACTTTTGGATCGTCTGGTACTTCCACAATACCTTTCTTATATAGCACCTGATCCGCTACTACGTAGCCTAACGGAATATGCTTGCTTTGATTCTTAACAGCCATGATTAGGTCTTGGATTCGGGGGTCTTCTTTAGATACTTCTTGTATCCGTTGAAGAATTAAGTCGTCAGTCCACAGTGCTCCATTTGAGGTGGTCGTACGGTCGATAGCATCGATGTGAATATCATCCGGTGAGTTTTCCTGTTTGATGTCCTCTTCAAACCACTCCTCGACCGCTGGGTTCTCTATGCCCTCATCGTTAAACCATGCTTCAATGCAATCGAGTTCTGCTATGAAAGATGAGTCTGATAAGTTTGTGGGCTTCAATATCGATCCAAACAGCCACTTTTCGTTTGTCGAAGTTTCTAGGTCAGGTCTCCGTGAAAGTGCGTCTGGCTTAGTACCCTGCCTCCCGGGTCGAAACCGGATGTGAAAATCAAAACAACCAAGCATCTCCGCCCACCGAGCTTGCCTTCTTGTGAGTTGTTTACTTGTCATGAATGTTTCTAAATTCTTATGATCTGTGTACACCACTACCTCCAGTCTATTCGGGTTTCCCTCCAGGTAATGTCTCCATTCCTTAAATGAGGCAACCACTGCTAACAATTCCTTGTCAAAAATTTCGTAGTTTCTTTCTGCCTGGACTAAGGAACGAGATAAGAAGGCAACTGGATGTAGTACCCCGTCAATGTCCTCTTGCGTCAGCACAGCTCCGAGCGCGTAATCCGAGCAATCGCATTCCAAGACGAATGCCTTATAGGGATCAGCTATCTTCAAGATTGGCGCGGTAGTGAAGGCCTCCTTCAGGGATTCAAAAGCCTTGTCTCGAGCTGGGGTCCACTTGAACCGTACGTTATCTCTGGTTAACTCGTGCAGGGGTCGAGTAATCTTGGAAAAGTTGCTGATGAACCTTCTGTAGAAGTTAGCGAACCCTAGAAATCGTTGAGTTTGGTTTACGGTCTTTGGTGCTGGCCATTCCTTCACAGCGGATACTTTTACTGGATCCATCCGAACTTGGTTCTTTGAGATCAGGAGTCCTAGGTAAGCAATTTCCTCCTGAGAGAACTTGCACTTCTCCGGTTTCAGCCATATCGAGTGTTCAGCTAACGTTTTCAGTACTTCTTCTACAGCTTGTTCGTGATCAACACCCGCTGGCGTATAGATGAGGAGGTCGTCCAGGTAAGCGGCTAGGTCTTTCCCGATCCTATCACGGAATATATCTGATATGAAGAACTGGAAGTATCCCGGCGCTCCTGTCGGCCCGAAAGGCATCACGAGTGGCTCGAACTGTCCTCTCTTACAGATAAACGCTAACTTTGGTTCATCTCCTTCATGCACTCGTAGGTTATTATACCCATTCCTCATATCGAGGGATGTGTACCTCTCGGCGTTGCGCAAACTGTCAACGAGTTCCATGGTCAATGGTAATGGATAACGATTTTTCACGGTCAGAGCGTTTAGTCTTCGGTAGTCGAAGCACGGCCGAAGATTTCCATCCTTCTTGCCGGTGAAGAGGACCGGGGCTGCCCAAGGGGATTTGGTACGTCATATGGTTCCTTTCTCCAGACCTTCATCAATCATCTTGTCTAATGCGACTTCCTCCGCAGGTGACAATGGTATGATCTTCCCTGCTTGCGGCGTAGCTCCTGGTACTAGGTCGACACGAAAATCGTAACGTTGGTGTGGTGGGAGGGTCATGGCCTTGCTCTTCCTGAACATGTTGATGTAACGATGGTATCTCGTAGGGACTAGCTCCTCTGCTGTTTTTTAGACATTACCCTTACTAGCGTCCGCTGCCAGTTTAGCTGATATGTTCCAAGATGCTGTTGCTGTACAGATTTCGGGGTTCCTATTATTCCAGGGGCGTAAAAGCTTGTTATCTGCTTCAAGAATAACGGAAGGAACAGGATCATGCTCACATTGCGGGGGCTGTATCCCACTGATATGGTCCTCAGTGAGAGCCCCCTCGTCACGGTTCCTAGTGTTCCCCTTACGTGGCTCAGGCCCTTCTGGGGTGGTTTTCGGTCCGGACGACGCTGTCGAGGCAGCGGCAATTAGATTGGCTGATGCATTTGGTACGCTAGGTACTTTGCAGGTCGGTGTCTGTGCATAGCTATTCCAGGGGCGTATAGGGTTGTCATCTGCGTTAACGGTAAGTGAAGATACGGGATCATGCTCACATTGCGGGGGCTTGATCTCACTGATATGGTCCTCAGTGAGAGCCCCCTCGCCTCGTTTCCTAATGTTCCCCATAGGTGCCTCAGGACAGTCCGGGGTGTTTTTCGGTACGGGCGACGCTGGCTCATCAGCGGCAATAGTTGGTCTTTCATTCATTACAGGCGGTTGTAGTTCCTCAAGTTCATTCGGTGGGTCTTCTTTCCTTGCTTTGTCAGTTAGTGTGGGTGACTGTGATTCATGGGCTGCGGTAAGTTCTTCTTCGTTTGGTCTTGCGGTTTCATCCTTATTCGTCGGGTTGTCTTCTAGGTTCCTAATCTGCTCAAAGTTGTTCCGAAAATGATACAGCTTGTCATCTGTGATAGGAATGGTGGACGGGGTCAGATCAAACTCACATCGCGGGGGCTTTATCCCACTGTTTGGTTCTACAGTGAGAGCCCCCTCGCCTATATTCCTAGCTTTCCCCGTATTGGATTCAGTGCCATCTGGGGTGGTTGCCGGTATAGGCGATGCGATGGCTGCGGTATGGGCCGATGGTGTCTTGTGTTCGGTCTTCGGTCTGATCTCGCCCGTCTTCCAGTTGATGCGATGGCCGTTCTCTCGGAGCCATGGCATCCCAAGGATCACGTCGTAAGTGTCTTTGATCTTGGTGACGAGAAATCTGGTGGGGTTTTGCTCATTATTGACAAATAGTTTGGCGTCGTGGGCAACACTCCTAGGTTGTCCATCGAAGCCGTAGACGTCGCCGGCTGCAGCCAATTTGGTGAGGGGGAGGCCAGCTTCGTTGGCGAATTTGGTACCTAGGACCTCATGCGTTGATCCGCAATCGACGAGGGCTCGTGCTTTCACACTAGGTTTGGGTCTGGGGTTAAAATGGGACGTGGCGCTTGGGGACTCTGATAGTGAAATAGTGGTAAAGATCCGTGGGTCATTGGATTTTTTAATTGCATGATGACTATTACCAGCTACTTCTAACAGTTCCTTTACGTCTCGGCTCAGGGGTGGCACGTCCGTCACTCTCGAGCATCTCCATTTTTTGATTCATCAGACCTACTACCTTCCCCCACCCTACTCTGCAACGCTGCGATCTTAGCCTCTAACTCTGCTATCTTCCCACCTCCTCTACTCTTGCTTTTTCCTCCCTGACGTCCACACCATCTCGCTCTGTGACCCGGCTTTCCGCACTTATAGCACAAACCCTCCTCTCCCCGGCGTTTATACTCGTTTGATGGGATATCAAAACGAGTGCTGGAGACGTCCATCGCGTCAGGGTCTGATGGTTGGACAATCGATGACGAGGAGTTGTATTCACCGCGGATGTCATTGTCAATCGCACAAGCCAAGGCGGTGATACTGGGGAGGTCGGTGAAGGATTCGCGAATCATGGCAAGTCGCACTTCCCTTTTCAATCCTTGACGGTAATGACTTATCAAGGTCGGGATTTCCCACTTTGTTGTAGGAGCGAGCTGGTTGAACATGACCGTATATTCGGCTGCTGACCGAGTCTGCCTCAATGATCTGAGGCCCGCTTCCGCTCGCTTTTGGCGATCTGAGTCGAAGAACACCGACTCGAAGGCTTCCGCGAATTCGTCGTAAGTGACAGTATCGCCTTCTGATGGGTTTAGGACGCGATTGAGGAAGGGTTGCGCCCATTTGACAGCATCGCCGGTCAAGTAGGACAGGGCGAATGTGACTTTAGACCGGTCCGACGGGAATAGGGCCTCGTTAGTGAGGATGTAGAGACCCACTTGACTGGCAAACTCCTCGGCTTTGGAACCTCGGGAGCCATCAAATTTATCCGGCGTCGCTACCTTTGGAGTTCTGGCAGGAGGAGCAGGTGGTGGAGCTGGCACCTGTTGAGTTTCGGCGGCGACTCGTCGTTCGGTTTTGGCAGCAAGGGCGGCGCTAAGTTGCTCAATCCGTCTGGCCATCGACTCCAGGTTAAGTGGTTTGGTGGTCCCGCTCATGTCGGCTACAGATTTGTACTCGGATATTTCGGAATCAGGCGGAGTGGCAGAGTGAACAGATGGTAATTGGAAAGTAGGCGTGGCGGATTAGATGATTGGTTGGTCTAGTAGGGTGTCGTCTTCACACTATAATTTTAACTTCTTTACTTCTAATAGTGTCGTCTTCTCTTCTTATATGCTTTTCAAGAAAAAAAATTTCAATGAAAAAAAAATTCAACTTCTTCTAAATCGTATTTAAACTTTTTCAACTTCTTCTTTTGTTGTGATCTTCCTTTCTCGGTTTGCCTTGATGAGATGCCACAATGTGTTATGACCCGGCTTCAGGGGGTGATGGTTCTTGGGGCAAAGGGAGAGAGAGTGATCCACGTATGATAGTTATTGTGGCATAGGGAGCAAAGCATGGATGGCTCGAGAGCTGGTACAAGTGCGGCTCTGAGTCTTGCCTGTCACAGGATTGTGACATCCCTGTAATCCCGTGTCAGAGAGATCATAACACTCCACACCTTCAAGCGTGTTTCACAACAGTCACAAATAACTTTCTTTACATACAAGCACTGCCTTGCCGCATTTTGAAACTTGTGCCTGGATCTGCATTCCACAGTGTTGAGGTCAAATGTAGTTTTCAAAGGGACACACAGAGAGGGCTAGAATAAGTTATTCTTTGCGGAGACTGCTCATGTTCACCACAACACTTTTAGGTACCATGTTCCAACACCTCTCGTCATTAAAAGTGTTATCTATGTGGAGAATAACTCAAGACCTATCTTGTCAGCCTATTGGGCATCACCTTCCTCTTGTCAATTCAAAACATCATCTTTGTGGAGAAGTGTGGAGAATTATGTAAATCATCATCTGTTGCAATGAGTGATAATGTTACAAAAGGTATTGAACAATATTTGGTAAAAGGCTTACACTACAAGAAACATAAAACACTGTTAGGTACCATGTTCCAACACCTCTCGTCATTAAAAGTGTTATCTATGTGGAGAATAACTCAAGACCTATCTTGTCAGCCTATTGGGCATCACCTTCCTCTTGTCAATTCAAAACATCATCTTTGTGGAGAAGTGTGGAGAATTATGTAAATCATCATCTGTTGCAATGAGTGATAATGTTACAAAAGGTATTGAACACTATTTGGTAAAAGGCTTACACTACAAGAAACATAACATTTTCTGGGCAGAAAATTAAATTATTTGTATACAAAAATCTGGAAAGGTCAGAAACAGAGCAAAAAATATGAAAAAATATGCATCCTGTTCCTTGGTTTGAGATCTCCAATCTGCATATTTTTCCGTATTTTTAGGGTTCATATAGGTGAGTGTACTAACAATAAACCCTCATAATCATCAGATTACCACCTGTAACAGATGATGAAATTTGGCTGATCAGTGCTGAGAGAAAGTTTTGATTACTATAAAACCCCATAATTTGTCAATTCTGGCTCAAAACACTTGATTTTAGGTGCATTAGAAATCTGAATTCCTGAACTACAACTTTCATTCTGAGACAAAATGTGTAATCCCAATTACTGACATTCTATTTGATGATTTGTGAAATTTGATCTCATCAGGGATATCTTTCTTTGCAGGCCCGCCACGTATTTGCTTCATTTATGAACTATTTTCAGGCAAATACCAGCTTTCCGATGCACTCAAAATCAAGTGTTTTGAGCCATAACATGATTTGGTCCAATGCTACTTTTGAGTTGCAATTCCAAGGTAACTTTCTTGGCAGTGCTGCTGTAGTGTTCATCCCAAGATCAAGTCAGAAACCTATAGGAGAACCAGTCAAGATCTCTTGATATAAAACGGTTTTTTATCTACGGATTTGCACCCTCTAAGCACTCATAGCTCTCCTTGTGCTTCACCTGTTCTTTGTCAATATCTCAGAATTTGATCAGTTTGCATGGGTACCAGGGACATATGATATCATTAGAATCACACACCCACCTTGATGGCACGCTGCTGCACAACCCTGAAGAAAATTGGTCATCAAGAACATAGTTATGTAAGGATGTTACTGCATGGCTGTATACAGGTTGACTGTGCAAACTCTTAATTTGCCCTGGCTCCATATTGGGTTCTTTTCACTTCACAAACCACAACTGGAGCTGGGTAATAGTTATCATCACTTCATCATATTTCATCTCATATTGTTCTGGCTGTTGTTCTGTGCTCTTGACAAACCCCAACTGGAGCTAGCTATCTGGATACTTGTCAAGCAAACACAAGTTCTAGATTAGTTGTCCAGTGGTCACATGGGCAAAAGTAGATGCTCACATAGGGGTGAGCATGGAAATTTTTGTGTTTTTTCCAACGTTTGTTCAAATTTACTACCAGATTCATTCCTTTTTCATTCCTATTTCTTCCTGGTTGTCATCTGATTACATGATCAACAGGAACTGAGCAGAGGAACTGAGCCTTCCTCATGTTTCTTTGCTAAGGAACAAAGCCTGAGGAAGGGCCAATCCATCTGATCAGCTAATCCTGAGCAGCATCCCCCTGTTGAGCAGGCTCCAAGGGATGCCACTGAGGATTTGCTTAGAGGCTGAGACAAACTAAATTCCTCAGCAAGCCCTGTGCAGCATCCTTTGGATGGATCATGGAGTGTCAGCCCTGCCTCAGGCTTCTTGGCTCAGGAATAAAGCCCAAGGTTCATCTGCTCAGCTAATCCTCAGTGGCATCCTGGGTATCCGAAGGAATCAATGGATGTCACCGATGCTTAACTGAGAGGCTGCTCAGTTCATCCAGACCCTCAGCTAATCCTCAGTTGAATGCCGTGGATCATGCTGATCCAGATGATGTCACTCAGACTTAGCCAAGCAGATGGGCCAGCCCTTCCTCAGGCTTCTTTGCTGGGCAATGCACTGCTGGCAAAGATGCCTTGGATTGTAAAATCCAAGGTATCCTTGGGTATACATTCCCTCAGACTGCATGTCTGAGGAATTGATCTAAGGCTTTCTTTGCCCTCAAAGATTACCTTGGATCATTTACTCAGACATCGCGTCCAAGGCTATCACCATCTGAGGATACCTTGGATTTTCCATTGGCAGTGATGAATACTGAGGAAGACCTAGTTTATCTGCTAAGTTCCTGTTGATTGAAGTGCACCAATTTTTGATTACTATAGCTCATCTTGTAGATCTCAAGAGTTTGATCAATCCTTGGCATAACATGAACTACTCTGATGTGTGATGAATTGGTAATTGAGTTGTAAATATTGATAACATAAGCTTTTTGTGTTGTGAATGCTGTTACATATATGTATACACACAAAAGTCAAAATTGACACCATTCTCTTTGATTCATTATAACTGTTTCATAAATCCTCCGTTACTAGTGTTTTAAAGGTTTTACATTATGAAATAGAACATTCTGCTTCAATTGAGCTATATTTCATACTGACTTGACAAATTTTGAAATATGCAATTAGCTGAAAACCTTCATTTTTGACAATTTTCACACCTTTTTACCTCTTTTTGCTCCAATTACTAATCTCTCTTCACTATAGAGTAACTGCAGATCAAAAAATTCTTACAAATAACTCAAATCATTTGAAAATTCTTGGAAACCCTCAAATCACTCTAATCAACCATTACATCCAAATTAAGGCCATTGCTATTTGCAGCCCACAAGAAAACCATGTAGGCGCTGCTTTGGCAGCGCCTACATGGGTGTTTCCCACGAAAAAGCGCCTACATTTATGATGTAGGCGCTGAAAACCATCTAAAATGACGCCTACATGATAAACAACCCATGTAGGCGTCATTTGGTTACGCCTACATTCAAAATTTCAGGATGTAGGCGTAATTTTCAAGCACCTACATATCTAATTTGAAATGTAGGCGCTATTTTTGAGCGCCTACATTCAATTTTCAGGTCAAATAAGCGTCTACATGCAGTCTTGCATATGTAGGCGCTCCAAATCCAACACCTACAACTCCAGACTGGTCTGACGGCTAATGAAGAAGAAGTTTCAAGTTAAAATGAGAGTATTGGAAGACGGAAATAGCAGTTCGGAGTTGAAATGAGTGTATTGGAAGATGGAAAAAGCAGCTTGGAGTTGAAATGAGTGTTTTGGAAGACGGGAAAAGCAGCTAAGCATATTGGAAGATGAATATGCTCTTTTCAACTCGGAAGTGAGTGTATCAGAAGACGTAAATAGCAGTTCAGAGTTGAAATAATCTACTTCTTTTTCCGCTTCTGATACACTCATTTTGACTCCAAACTGAGTTCAGAGTTGAAATAATTTACTACTTTTTCCGTCTTCTGATACACTCATTTTGACTCCGGAGTGACTTTTCCGTCTTCCAATACACTGATTTCGACTCCAAACTGCTTTATCCGTCTTCCGA
>NW_006768998.1:0-12491 GCF_000204055.1 Melampsora larici-populina 98AG31
AAGACATACGCATCGCACCTTTTGCAACAACACTTGGCGCTTCGCCAATAGATGGACCTGGGCGAAAATTTCAGACGAAGCCCGCCCTACCAACCTCACCGAACCTCAAGATTAATCCTCTTCATCCATACTTCACCGCCTCATTCCATTTTTTTTCTTCATTACACATGTACACTTAGATGAAACAGCCAACAGCTACCTTTCCCCTGACACAGCCAGAGGGGTTTTACCGGTGCTGGACATACATACAGTGTTTGATAGCCTAACGGCTCAAAAAGCACTTAAAGCAATGCAAAAAAAAAATGGCGACAGATGAGCATGATCGGTTGCCATTTTGATTGGCACCAACCATGGAACTTTAGAATCAAATCCGCTTTGGGGCTGCGTGATTGCACCTATTGCGTCCTGCTGCTACGATGGACGAGAGAGGAGGGTGGAGGACAAACCTCAAACCCCAAACCTCAAACTCGGATACAGCCTGTACAGCCTGTACAGCTCAATACATAACCCAAAATCAATCAACTAGGAACAACTTCACTCGTACTTTCTCTTACTCAACTCAGCTCACAATCCCAACCTTGCTAGAGGGTGTTCATTTGGAAATCACTCAAATGCGATCAATTTGTAGGACATCCGAGACGGTGATCAATCAATTGCAGGTAAGTTTTGGACTTTCTTAACTGCTGGTTTTCGGGCTCAAGGTGATTTTTCACTTGGTTTTGTGCTAGGTCTCAGAAATCAGGATCGGGATTAACTTCATCAAAATCATGCTATAGATTTACATACTTATATATACAAAAATAGCAATTAATCAGGAACAGGGTAATTTGAAATTTATGAAGGGCTTGGATCTTCTCTTATTGGAATCGCGATCACCAATGGGTATCTAACCCTTCAATCCGTCAAACTTCCCTTGAAATTCATCAACCTGATTATAATTTTTTCTTTTGAAACCCTTTAACAGAATCTATTATGCATTCTTTGAAGAAACCCGTTCGATCCTCTTACGCAGCACCCAAACTGGATCGAAACTCCCTCTACGAAGTTCATTAACCACCCTTCAATCAATGTTTGCAGGAGCAGTAGCCGGTAGTATGACAGCTGTTTTGACTGATCCTATTTGGGTAGTCAATACAAGACAAACGGTTAGGATTCAACAACCTACTTGTACCACTATACGAACCACAAGACTGTTGAGCAGTGTTGAAGTTGATGGTTCTTTGATATGGGTGTGATTGATTAAAACTTCGAAAAGACTGTGAATTGTGAGAAGCAGGCATGTTGAGAATGGGCCAATTGTGTGTGGATGGACGTGGCGCTGGCTTCAAACAAGCAATCCAGTTCAACTGAGCTCGACACTGCCATCAGCCTTTCCCGCGGTTTTCCCGCAGGATTGGAAACCACGGAAATGAAAAAAATAAAAAAATAAAACACGACAACCACTTTTATTTTCGAAATTGCTGTAAAACTAGGGCCTTTAATCAGGATCGTTTTCATTTAAGAGGGTCCTGTTCAAGCAAAAAAAACGTCTGGACTCGGTGGACTCAAACACATCAGACTAACTACCTAGCCAGAGCTTGACCAGTTGAGCTACTTCCTTCCATCTTTATCTAATACGAGGTCTTGGGCGGCTGCGCCGCCCCTTGTACATATCCATCCGCCACTCAAGCGAGACTCAATGCTTCACCTTGGCTGTGGGTACATATCACACAAGTCAAAAACTTACCTTAACAAAGCTTCATCTGTGCGGCCGCGCCCGCACCCTTGCAGAAGGGGCTTATGGCTAATTATCCATCTGTGGCACAAGAACTCCAAGGATTAAGTCCTGTTATGTAGTTTTTTTTATTTTCCCACTTTCCTCAATGAGAGACAGCAGTTTGAGCCTGATTAAAAAGTAATCAGAATTCTTTTCTCCACATCCTTGAAGCCTCACATCTTGAAAAATATGGTTGGTATTGTCTAGAGAGTGATTTAAACGTTTTTACAACACTGGCCTGTATCATGGTCTTTTCAACTGATTTTTGGCTGAGACTTTCTGCCTTGAACAAAATGTCCCACATATTCTTGAATACATCCTGTACACCCGCTTACAGGTAGGACATAAGAGCTTGCAAGAGCACCTCAAAAAAGGAATCCTCCACCATGTTTTCTAGGATTTGTAAGGATGGCTCACATGTAGAAAGACAGTCTGAACAAGTTTTGTAAAGCCTCAGAGTGTGGTTTCTTATTCAGGGAAGTGGGAAAATTGAAAAAACTACATAACAGGACTTAACCCTTGGAGTTCTTGTGCCGCAAATAGACAATTAGTCATAAGTCCCTCTGCAAGGGTGCGGACACGGCCACACAGATGGGGCTTGCTTAAGCTACATAAGTCAAAAACAGAAGCAACATGTTCACTTGGGTGATTATATTCACTTTGTACAACTAATTACAACTCTATACAATACCAAGCAGCACAGCCAGTAGTCTCTAGCCACAACAATTTCTTCCAATCCTCCTATGACCGCATCTGAGTGCTGGCAGACCACATAGTCTCCCACTTTGGCGGACCGGGCACTGTTTGTAGACCATGTGAAATTCACTGATCTAATTCCAAAACACTGTAAGTTACATTCATAGTGTAGCACAAACACACCAAACTCACCTTCACCTCCCAGTGTGCATTCACTTTGGCGTACCTCACAATGTTCCCCCTCAACTTCACAATGTTTCTCCATTCAGGGCTTCCTTGCTGAGACCACTCATAATGTGTGCTGCCAATACATACACCACAATGAATTCAGATATGTGAGTTCCCTGAAACATCCAGTCAGCAAGTTTCCATAAGTAAACAGCGTTAAAACCAACTCACCGTATGGTGATAAACCCATGGTGATAATCCTAGGTAACAAAGTGCAAACTTCTCTGTGACCCCCCCAAGAAGACATGTTCCAAGCTGTTTTCCTTTGAAACACTCATATGATGTGCAAAGTCTTCCTTCCCTAAAAAATTCATGAATCCTGAACATTTATTGCCCAACCTTAATTGAATTCAGACAAATCTTGACCAATGATTTGTTTCCTTAGTCATTTTTATCTCCCTCCCACAGCCCCGGCAACGTGGTTAAATGTTTTGGGCCAGTTATCACTTGTAGATTGTTTCTTTGGAAGGCAGATTTCCAGACAAAGATGTGGGCTTTCATACTAGTTATCTCTATCTGAGGTTACTATTTTGGAAATGCCTACATCATACTTGCTACAAGGAGAACACTGATCTATGTTTTGCCTGGGAACATGTCTTGGATGACCAGTTGAAATGTTCTTCTTATCATTGTCAGCCTTCTCTCTGTAAGCTTGTTCAAGAAACCTCAAAACTTGGGGTATGATTTTGATCTGCATTGTGAGCTTTGCCAAATCAGAATCAACCATTTCAACCAAAACTTTGAACTTTGGAACAATGTTATACCATTCTGAACTCATGATAAATTTCACAGCTCCAGATGTTACCTTGAAAGTTAAAACTCTAGGCATTGCTTGAACTTGACAAGTCAAAGATGTGGGTAGAGTTCATTAAAGAATACATTTTGGAACAAAAGTTGACTATCAAGTATATAAATACAATAATTGAGTAGACACAAGCTGTAATTTGAATTCAAACAGATTAAGAAAAATACTGAAGAATTTTTTTCAATTGATATTTACCCAATGGACCTACTTGATCCTGGTTGACTGATAAAAATTCATATTTTATCACTTGCTGATCTAGATGCTTCAATGAATTTAAAGTAAACATCCCCACTTTACAGATTCAAAAAGAATGCACAATCAAGATTAGCTTTTTGTAAATGAATCCTTGGAAAGAAATAAACAGAGTTCAAAACATCAATCATATGATATTTTTGTCCTTTTCTGTTTGCTATCTGAAAAGTACAATTATTTGAAAGTCAGAGCAATGTCCTGCTTCTAGATTAAGAGAGAAAATATATACCGTTGACCCTTTTGTAGAGCAGGAACAATGAGCCTAAATATATGCACCAAAGCACCAGCATTTAACGTATCACGTTTGTAAGAAAGTTGAGCAGAAATGAGACCTGAAAAATCAATCTGTTTGAGCTCTCGTTTGGTTTCCTGGTCCAATAGTTCATTCATTTCTCTAAGCTCTGAAGCAATATCAATGGGCCAAGCGAGAGCCGAGATGAGATCACCTATTTTAATGAAAGAATGTTAAGGAAATCACATCAATTGTTTGAATCAAACTTGAATATAACAAAGCTTGACTCACAAAAAAGAAGTGATACCCTGCAATATTCATTATCATCAGGATCGAGTGAAGTAATGATTAAAGTAATCTAGCCACAGTTCCATCATCATTTTCCTCATCTAGCCTCCAAAAGTTTTTCAAATCCTTCAGACAACCTAAACATTCATATCCAAGTTTATACACTTTCTGTAGTCTCGGCTTTGATTGATTATCATGTCTTTCACGATTATCTTCATCGTTATCGGACTCGATAAGAATGTCTTCGAAACCACCGAGATCTGAAACAACTGCTAAGACAGTTGGTTCTAAGAATTTTCCGCCCATTCTTGCTTCGTGAGCTTTCGAGCTCTCCAGCTTTCTCTTTTCTTTTTTAGAGACATGGCTTTATTTCGGTTTGATTGATGCAGAGACTGTGAAGCTTTTTGATTTTTTGATTCTCTGAACGCCCGAATGATAAATGAGCATAAAGTTGATTGTGGAAAAGATGGACACTGAGAGGTGAGACAGTTTGTCCGTTGAGGTTCTTCTTGATGCGACACAAACACCTCTCCAAAATTTCAACGCAACACTGATCCAATCAAACCCCGGTGGAACGCTAACGCTACATATTGTTTTCGAATTTTGATTTGTAATTCAAGCATTGATGCATGGGAAGTGATTCAAAGTGAGCCGGTCGGTGATCGAACGGTGGAAGGAAGTGTCTACCTGCTAGTGTAGCATGAACAATTGTGATGGAAGCCAAGTCGCAAGGTGCTGGGAGTGGCAGTGTTGAAAGCGAGCAAATTGTAGAGTGGGTGATCCAATTCTTAAGTGACGTTGCTGAGCAGTAGGAGTGCCCGGTAGAAAAGAGAGTTCCAGCGTGAGTAGGGTGAGGCGCTGGCTGTGAGGGACTTGTGGCAAGCAGATTGCAGACTGAGAAAACGGATACATGATGATGTTTCATGGATTGGCAGGGTAGAGATTGGGATGAGGTTGTTGGGTGGGGCAGTGTCGCAGGAAAATTAATTAAGTGGTGCGTCACCGGGCGTGGTGTAGTTGGAAGTGTCTGTCTGTTGCGAGGGAAGGCGGCGCGGCATGTAAATGAAGCGGTCTTCTGTCTTGGAATTGGAAGCGGGAGATGGTTGTCTCTGTTCGTGATTTTATGTTATAGATATAGATAGATGTGTGATATCTAATTCATCATCAACCTTTCTCTCCAATCGTTTCCTCTGTCTATACTTTAAATTTTTCCATCTCTCATTTAAAAAATCGATTCATCTTCATTTCAAAAGGATTCAAGCTTATTTGTTGCTTTGAAGATCACTTTAATTTGTATGCAAACTGTTCTGCCTGTCTGCTTCGGACCTTGAGATCATCTCGACGCATAACTCAGAAGCTAGAGGCAAAACAGTAATTGCATACAAATTAACATGATTGACAGAGTTTCAAAGAAGCTTCGTTATAAGTCTTTATATCTTTGTTCAATTTATTGACTGGTATATATCCCAGATGGCTCAGCACCTTTTGTACAAAATCCCAAACACAGAAACTCTTTGCACAAACTTTTTTTCGTCTTCATAGTCCCGTTTTCATTTTCATTTTGCACCCTGTCCCGACTCCAGCATGAAACCGAACAGCAACAGTGCATTTCATGTGAATTGAAAGAAGTATCAACAATGGTAGCCATATGGATAGATGTTATGGTTATAACTAGGTGAAGTAGAAAAGGTATGATCGAGATCTGCAGGATTAGGTGGATTCATTCCAAGTCAAGTAAATTTGACTTCTTGATAAAAATGTAAGATTGAGGAGTCTGAGGACGATTTAAATCCCAATGAGTTGATTCTAAAAAAGGTCATTCAATGGTTCATACCAGGTGGTTCAAGATTCTTGAGTGAAACAGAATGAACCCAACAATCTTGATTTCATGAGGCATCTGTTCATTGATATAGTTAACAAATCGTTAACGATTTGTTTGATTATCAAAAGCAGTTGATTGATTTCGACAGCCTCTCGCTGTCTTGTCTCAAAGCACTCACGTTTCTCTAGAAGATATGATGGAGCATCTTCAGTCGTAGATTGACCTTAAACGTGTTTGCGTGGCTTTGTAGAGCCTATACCCACCCTCACCATTAGCACTTGTCACTCATAAATCAAACTTGCCATCAAACGTGACTGGCACGAGACAAGGGATCAAAATGGCCGCGGAACATGTTTCACATTGTTCATTTGCATCGATGTGCTTTTGTTTTCCCCGAGCGGTGAAATCTCCTTTGCCATTCCTCTTCTCCCTCAAAGTCGAACGTAAATTGCCCACCAGATTCTCAGTTCTTACACGATGGACAACTTGAATCAAAATCTTACACCTGCTCTACCCAACTTTGATCAAATCGGACCAGCAGACCAAGTCTTTGACATCGACACAATACTCCGAGAAGCATGCGAAACCAAAATCTCACTACCGGACTTACTTCAACTTTTGAATAATGAGCACAACATTGACTGGACCCCAAGGCAACTCAAGTATCGCCTGACCAAGCTGAACTTACATACCTACCAACACGTGCAATACACAGACGAAAAAAAAGCGGAAATCATTGGCCAAATCAAACTTTGTCATATACGTGGCCTACAAAAAAAAGAAGTAGTCAGTTACATTCAACGTGTGTGTAAGATACCTGAATTTACCAACAACAAACTCAAAACGCTATGCCAAGAGATGGGGCTGAATTGGAGGAAAGATGATATTAAATTGGGGTTGACATCTGTGCAAGAAGTTAAAGATCAAATGTTATTAGCGGTAGAAGGATCCCGTGCAACAGCTGGTATTAGATCAATGCAGAAAGGGTTTGCAATAGATCATGGTCTTAAGATCAATCGCGACACAGTTCATGCTATGATGAGAGAATTATACCCAGAAGGCCTTGAAGAAAGACACCGACGTAAACTACACCGCCGGTTGTACGATGTTCCTGGTCCCAATTTTGTCTGGTCTATGGATGGGCACGATAAGTTGAAGCCCTTTGGTATATGTATTTACGGTGCAATTGATTCATGGAGTCGAAAGGTTTTGAAACTACATGTTGCAACAAACAATAATGATCCACGAAGGATTGGAGTTCAATTCTTACGAACAGTTGAAGATATGGGAGTTTGTCCTCAAAAGGTGACTACTGACAAAGGATCAGAGACCGGTGACATTGCAACTTTCCAAATCACTTTTCTTCATATCATTGGTGGATTAGATTGGGAGGAGGCAGAAAGAAGACACCTATTCACCACATCACAGCATAATCAAAGAATTGAACAATTATTGGGACAATTGATGATACAAAAAAACATAACAATCCGTGATTTTATTATAAATGCAATTTTTGAAGGGATATATCACCCTAAAGAATCTATCCAGAAGTACGTACAATCCTCATTTAAATCTTTTCACTTAACTCATGATATTCATTATGATTTTTACTCTGTCTATAGGGCTTTGTTCCTGCATCTTTTTATAAGGCTTGTGCAGAGAATATTAGATTCCTTCATTCTGGAACGTAACTTCAACCGCATTGCCAAACAAAAGTATTCCCTTGTTCCAACAGGGGTTTCACCTGAAGTGTGTCATTATGCACCTGAAAAGTACAAAGGAACTGAAGGTGGGCTCGAGGTCCCTAAAGAATTTGTACAAAATATGATTGCTCATTATTACCCAGATGAAGAAACTTTATTTCAAATCACCCCACCCATATTTGCTTCTACTGTCTCAAACATAATCAAAGAGCTAGGCTTTATTGAATCCAAGATCACTCTAAACAATGTATGGGAAGTATTTACAGCAGTTCTGGGACTATTGAAGTATATGAATGTAGATTTAGATGAATTTCCAGAAGGAATGTTGAACTCCGATGGAGAATACGAAGAGTATGACAGGTTTAACAGATTTGGAGATTCTGAAGATGTAGTAGATGATGGTCAGATTTAGTTGCTCATTATGTTGAATCTCACAATACTCAGTCTTTTGTGGAATTAAGAAAGCAAGATTTAGTTTGTTTGTTTGAGATCAGAGGGCCAAATGTGTATTTCATTATTATATATAGTTTTTAAATTTGAAAGAATATAAAGTATCTTTTTTATTATTTTAGATGAGAGATTTAACATTGAAATTATCTTCATAGAAGATATTTTTTAACAATGAGTTGATGCAGAAATAGAACGGATACCAGCCTCTAATTCCCATGAGCGCTCAGCATCAGAATCCAGCACGGGAAAATCGTTCTCAGTCCCTTCAACCACTACACCATTCACAAGCTTGGGGTATCTAGCACTACGAGGAGGTGGGAGGTCAAGATACTTACACAAGGAGTTACATTTTGCTGTTAGGCAAAATCCAATCAAACCAAGTCGGTTGGTGTTTCCCATAGTCCATGGGTACCTGAAAAGTCTTCAGTTAGAGCATTAAACAAACAAAAAATGCAAAAAAGGACTCACTCTTCATCTATGATAGCGATGTCTGTGAGTAGCCCGTCTTTATTTCCTTGAATATCTGCAATCATCCATCTACCATAGCTATCATGATAAGTTTTGTGTGATAATGTATGCATAATCTGATATATGGTTTCATTCTCCTTGTCCTCGGGGATTCCAAAGAATAGATTACCAAAAAATTTCACAAAATTTCCTTCAATCTTCTCTTCAAATAAAAATATGTTGGCTGTTTTAGGATCATCCGAGCGTCCTTGGTGTACAATAAAGTTTTTGACAAGCTGAGGGTGGTAAATCAATATTAGACATCGATTCAGCATGTTATGAGGAAGAGAATACACTGACCCGTATTTTTTGGCATAGATCATGGATATCCTTTGGAATATCATCTCAATGGGACTGAACAGCAAGCTTGAACATCTCTATACACCTTTCTGCTTGTAGATAGCGCTGTGCCAATGCTTGATAGCTTTCAATACTGATTGAAGCTCCTATTCCCTGCTTAGCAACCATATCTCGCACTTGACCCTCGATTACAACCTTTGCTTTGTAACAGTTCATAAACGCTCCACTTCCAATCAATGCAAGACGATCGACATAATACATGATGTCGGCCTTTTCAAATACTAGTCGATCGAGTATGTTTTGATCAAGATCAGGTGAGTCAGGATGAGTTGTGATGATAGTAAGCATTGAACCAGCTTTCCAACCAGGGCTGATACGGCTTCGAGAAATGGTCGTAACATTAAGAGTTCCTCTTCCAAGGGCTCGCATCATCCCTAAACAATTAAAAGTAACTTTACCACCGGCTATGTTTCAAGAATTGAAGTCAGCTTGATTATCTTTGTGATAGTACGATATCGAAAATGACTTACGGGCATCATCGAAGATCTTTTTCAGCACTTGATGAACAGGTTCAGCAGACAATTCATAAACAAGCTCGGTATTGACTTGTTCAACTGATTGTTGGTATAAAGGAGTCTGGGTTCCTTTTGAATGCAAAATTGGTGGTGATGTTTGAGTTTCGATCGATTGTACAATTGGTCTGGGGTCTTTTGAAATCGAGGTGCTTATTGGAGGAGGTGTAGACTCTGCAAGACAAAAAAACATGCAATTAGAAATTGACTGAATTTGATCATTGCAAAAGAAATTGGCTCACCATGATCAACATTTGAAATGACTGATCCCTGCTGAACCACTGAAGCTATTGAACCCGAAGAAAGAAGAAGAGCCGACTTTCGAGCTGTGGTTTCTATCATCTACATATCAGATTCTGATGATAGAGAAAGTTCAAGCAAATTGAACCATAAGAACTTACTTTTGGCAGAATCTGATCGTAATGTGATGCTACGTGGAGGAATAGATGACAAACGTTCTAGGTGTAGGAAGTCATCTTCAACATTTTCTTCACCGATTGCCGTCAGATATTCATGTGAATTGTAAATTAACACAATCTTGTCGAGACCACGTCCACTAGCGATTTTTGAACGAAGGTAACTTTCGTTGATAAGATTAGGTAATGATTTGCGTCCGCTTAATTCACCCAGGTGGTACCATTCTTTCTGATAAGGTGGTAGGCTAAGAAGGCCAAGCTCAACTACTTGTTGAGGTGAGGGGAAAGTTGGGTGGCGATCTCTAAAGTAAGTACAGGCCTGTTTTGTCGAATCAATCATCCAATCTGGCTGTGAGAAATCGTATTCAAATCGAGCACCAAGCAATTGAGTTTCAACCAGTTCACTATCCAACATATAAGCAATATTAATGAGCAAATTTCCAGTTGTTTTTGGTTCCTTTGATCCGGATACTCTCTTTAGCTGGGATCTTGCAAATGATCTTGCTTCAGTGCTGGGAGGATACGGACCAGCTGCCTTTCGATGGTTATTTATCTGCAGTTGACGTTGGCGAGATTGAAGTTCGTGAGCCTGAGAAATTGCTCTTTGAACACTGCTCTCAAGGTGCATTCCATAATGAGCTGATGAAGGTGTAGCTGTGTTGAGAGTCAGAGGTTCCGATGCCTGAGAGCTTGAGTGACGCAAAGATCCGGAATGTATCAAAGGTTGATAACTTGAGGTGATAGATGTCTTTGAAGGCGAGATCAAGCATGATTGAGAGCCAAAGGGAATTGAAAGAGAAGAAAGGGTTTTGTGCGGTGAATTCATGATTGGTGGAATGATTGATTTAGCTGGTGATGCCACTGATGGACGAGATGCTGAAGGACTTTGAAGCGCAACCACCTTTGGATTTTTTTTGCATCGACCACACAATCCAGTGCTGAGGACCTCAAACTGGGCTGAACAGATAAGACAAGGTACCATCTTATTGACTTCGGTTGGGTGATCTTGCTTCCATTGACATGGTTCACAAATCAGTTGAGTCTTATTTCTACCTGGGTAATCTTCACCGCAACGACGGCATAAAGGAGAATCAAGATCAGGATTGGGTATACTTGACGCCATCATTGGGAAATAAAGCAAAGATGATGAAAGAAGCTAGGTATTTAGAATCAAGCTACGTATTTAGAATCAAGCTATGTGTTTAGAGAAAGTCAATCAGAAAACACAATCCCGATAAATGAAGACACATCCTTCCTTTGTTTCGAAATGTACAAGGTGGTTTGTGTTTTGATTTAAACCAATGTGAATGGATCACACCTCAGGGCTTGTAAGAGGTGGTCAGTGATCAATAGTATGTAGTTACCAGCGTGTGTGGGCATGGATCACACTAAATTATTCTTATGGTTGAACAAGCCCCTCTAGAATGATTCTGGAAACCAATCATTTGAATGCCATAGATCAGCCAATACTTGAGCTGTGTCCGAATAATCAAAGGTTTGGTGATCTGTGCTCAAGATGGGTTCTATGGTGAGGGTGGGCAAGGGTAAGTTGCGTATTGAAGAGTTGTACAGCCTGTATATGTACAGTATGTACAGGCTGTACAGGCTGTATCCGAGTTTGAGGTTTGGGGTTTGAGGCTGTTTGAGGTTTGTCCTCCACCCTCCTCTCTCGTCCATCGTATGCTGCAGCGCTGAAATCTCCAGACTCATGCTGAGCTGGATAGCTGCGCCGCGGTTGCGTCACCACTGTGTGCTGTATGTAAAAAGCCGCAGTGCATATATTCTGAAATGGACCCTTTTGAAATTCAGCAGCTGTTGACCATCTTCGGATGGTATTTAAAGGTCATCGGAACCCATTCCCCATCTTAGTTATCTTCTTTGAACATATCTCTACATACATATTTTATCCACACACTATCCATAACTTATCATCTCATCGACTTTAAGAGAAACCAACCAATTGACATCATGCCACAAGCGAATGACCTCCAAGCAAATCTCATCTGCAATGGGACACCTTTAGCTGAGTATCCCGTTCCTTCGGCAGCACCAAACACGGTCTTCTGCGAATCCACACCGGGCCAGACGTTCCATGTCAAGCTCTCGGGATCAAGGGCTCTTTTTGATCGCGTAGTATATCTATACTGTGACGGTGTCTTGATGGATAGCTATGCCATCCATCGTCATCAACTTCCAGCAATCACCTTTCATGGTATCTATTTACAAAACGATTTCACTAAAATAATGCCATTCAAGTTTTCGAAAATCGAGCTTTGCGAAGAAGATAATAGTCATCCAGAGGAAATCATTAAAAACTTAGGAACTGTATCTTTAGAATTAGTTCATTGTACCTTGGGTCATACTCTACCATGTTATCAGTCCTTTATTCCTTCCGTCGCATCAAAGGATAAATTTTCTGAAAGAAACAAAAAAGCGAGTATATTCCACATACCGTCGGGTGAGG
>NW_006768999.1:0-12415 GCF_000204055.1 Melampsora larici-populina 98AG31
TCTCGTCGGCGTCTCGGTATTGCGCGTTCAGTCACTGGACCTCTCAACTCGGTTCTTCCACCTTGATAGTGGAAATGACGACAATGGAGACGGTTGGGATTTCACCTGCTGCGGAGAGTCTCCTGTTATGACTGAACAACAAGGGTCGGGATGGCTTGGCACTCTCGACTTTGAAGATCCGGCCACTCCTCGTGCTACTCCGAAGACATTCACCCCTATCACTGAAGCCCTTTCTACCTCTCCGGAAGCCGTGGGTGTCTTAGGTAGCCCATGGTGTCCTAATCCTAATTGGGAGCAAGCGTGGGACGAAGCCGCGGCGAGTCTACCACCACCTCTTACTTCGTGCGGTTGGTCCCCAGCTTCAGGTGAAGCTTCATTAACTTCACCTAGCTCGTCACAAACCTTCCGAGAGATTGGCCTAGCTCCACTTGCATCTTCCTTGGCCTCACCCGAGACCATTTCATCAATCTATTCCCCCTCCCCTCCAAACCCTTTTGGAGTCCTGGAGGCTGGTTCAACCCCTTCCTTGGAAATCTCAATCGATACAATTTCCACCCCGATCATGAAAGATTTGGATAATGCGAAAATTGTACCTCAAATCCGACATCAAATGACGTTTTATAGTCATCGTAGTGTATAGTGCTCAAGCTTTTGGTCAATTCAGTAGCCTATTTGTTTTGTGAACTTTTTGCTTGTTTATGTTCAATCACTTCAACTTATACCTCAGTTTTTGTCTGTGTTGTAGTTTTTTTCTTTTTGGTTTGTACAATCTTCCTTCAATATATGTATGTATAAAAGGAAGGATTAAGATATTTTTAGGAAATATGACTGGGAATCTTTGATGAATTCCCCTTTCTCATTCTTGAATTGTAATGCGTTGGTACCATGTTTTTTTGGAAGACTTCAACTTGAGAAAGAAAGCGGGTGGTCTTCAAAACCCAAATTGACCGAGTTCTGATAATTGTTACCACTGTGGCTTCAACTATTATTCGAACTACCCCTCGAGTCTCTTTCAATGATTGGTTTGTGTTTTCATCACTCTCATTGGGTGTGTTTGTCCTTCCCATAAATGAGAAAGGACATGTTTTTTGACATAGACATCCAAAAAAAGCCAATAATATTCAGTTCGATTTGCAAGGCTCGAAAAAGGATTTGGTCAGATGAAAAATATATATTCTGAGTGGAACTTATTTTGCATTACACACAACAGGCAAAGGCATGGCTGCACTCCGGTACATTATCACTTATTGACGATCGATTCCACGAGGTGGAAGGATGTCTGCATAAGCCTAAGCTCATTGAATGGGGGGGGTCATTCTTGAAGTTTTATGTCATTCTTGAAGTTTCAGAAGATGCCCACAGGAACATGAGATCATAGGAACAACAACCAGAGTCAAGCAAGTAGAAGCAAAGCGATCAAAACAACGAGAGTAATTGACAGGGATCATATCATAATCTAGCTCGCGAGAAAGACCAGACTGTAAGAGTACGAGAGCAATATTCAAGAAACTAAGAAACAAACGCGCGAGATGGAAATTAGACACAGAGCTCCTACTAGAGAAAACATGTGAGCAAAGGTGGGTGTACCCTTACAATATCTCTTCGCATTAGTATACAATGTGGTTTCCGTTTATCCACATCAATTACAACAGCCCATGGCTGGACATCGTGAATTGGGAGTCTGACATTCCACAGAGTTACAGAACCCGCAGGCACTCTGCCCACTACAAATGGAAAACAATACTCAGATCAGTCAGAAAATTTAGGGACAATGTTAGAGACTAATGCATCCTCATACAACCTCAACTTACGATCTCTTTCCGAATACTTCGACCACCGCAGCTCTTCTTTGAAGGACGGTGTTGTCGGTACTACTGTCAATCATATAACACAATAGGACACAATTGAGCATATAAAACAGAGTTATATATACCAAGTCTTCACTCACATAGAGTCCTTTTCGAGTGGTGAGGCGGAGACGGTGACTGTTAAGTAGACGGGGAGGGAGGTAAGTATGAAGGAAGAAGTAAATAACATATTAGGGATCATGAGTCAACCAACCAGCTAGGGCAGCAGCAATCACTAATTTTAAGAAAAGCATGATGAGTATTGCTCTGAAGAGTAATGAGAAAACTTGGTTTTAAAGAGTTGATTGGTAAGATTTATTGGTAAGATTTATTTGGTGGGATGAGGGATGAGGAGGACGAAAAGACCGGGGTTCTTATAGATTTTTGGCCAGCTGTGATACATGGTTTCCCAGTGAGGAAATATTCAATGAACACTGCGTCACTGGAAAGGTGCCGTTTCCCGCACGCATGTCACGTCAAACTTGCGTTTTCTGAAATATTTGCGAGGGTTGAACAGATATTGTTGTTCGGTGTTCGCGACATCGGAAGGTAAAGTTAACCAAGTCCCACGAGGAACTTACAGCCGTTGTGAGAATCATCGGTAATTTTTTTTTCTTTTGTGTTGTGTCGAGTTTTAATCGGGATCTGGCAAAAACTAAAAAAATCCTTTTTTCTCTTTTTTGATCTTGCCTACCGTGAGATCAAATAGTTTCCTTTGACATTTCTCCGAGTCGACGGGTCTCACGATTTTCATAAATACATTTTCAAACCCCTTTTTCGAAACCCTTTGTACATATAAGTACAAAGGGTACAAACCCCATTCAGTTTTCAAATTCCCCAAATTCCCAACCATCCTTCCTAAATTCTCCAGTTTCTCCTCTTCCTCCCGTCGCCACATCCAGATTTCAAATTCCTCCGTCTTTTAATATTCATCGGTCTTTTCAAATTGCTACATACTAGAGTTTTCATTCTCTTTCGTCTCAGATCAATGTTTCTTCTTTGACCTCCTTCAAAGAAACCTTTTCGAAGATTATATCAATTCCAATATCAACATGCCGAAGAACTTGTACAGTACGGACATCAAATTGGTCGTTTTACGGATGGTCTTGCGAGGTTTGACTTTCCCCGAAATTGTACGGGCCACTGGAATGGATCTCTCTCTTACGACTGTCCGTCGTTGGTTCGAACTGTATCGGACGACTCGTGCTGTGGTCACTAATCCAATGGACCTGATGCAACCCGGCGCGCCATCGGCTCTAGGAGACCCTGAGAAAGAATTTGTACTCGAAGCCCTTGAACTCGATCCAACCCTTTATCTCGATGAGCTCCAGGCAAAGATTCGAGATACTTTTGGAAGGACTGTTTCTCTGAAGACTCTCTCGACGGAACTGCGATCTCGACTTGCTTGGACTCGTAAAAAGTCCCGCACCGTACATCCCAACCAGTCAGCAATCGCCCGTGGTGCTTATATAGAGGAGATTTCTCAAATAGATCCTCGGTGCCTTGTGTTTGTCGGTAAGTCTGAGCAGATCAGTGTAATCTTCAATTTATGACTCGTACTAACTTCTTTCTTTGTGTCAGATGAAACTGCTATCTCCAAACGTCGATTATATCGAACCCATGCACGAGCTCCCCTGGGTAAACGCACACCACGCCTCCAAAGGCCTACCCAGGCTTTCCGATGGTCAGCATTGCCTGCGATCTCAATGGATGGCATAGTAGCCATGTCAGTACAACCGGGAGGCTACACCAGGCTAGATTTCGAGTCTTTCCTGGAACACGACTTGGTACGTATTTTTGGTCTTTTTACTTTGCTTTGATGTCATTACTTAGCCTGATTTGTCCGTTTTACAGCTCCCAGCCATGAACCCGTTCCCAGCTCGGAACAGCGTTCTTGTCATGGACAACGCGCCTATCCACCATGGCGGCAGAGTGGAAGAACTATGTGCCGCACGTGGTGTGAGGCTCGTTTATCTACCTGCCTACTCCCCGGATTTCAACCCTATCGAAAAGGGGTTCTCGGTCCTAAAGTCAAGACTTAGACGCTCTCAAGTCTTGCAGCAGGCTTTGGCTGCCGAAGACGAGAGAGAGGCCCTCTTCGTGGCTTGTATGGAGTTATTCACGGAAGAAATATGTGAAGGGTTTTTTAGAGGAAGCGGTTATGTGTAATCACATAATCTCAGTTTTTTTCGTATTATGATTTTGAAGCTTGAGTTTTTAAACATGGTATCTGGATGATGGCGAAAGAAATGATCACTTACAATATGATGATGGTAAAAGATTTACCCGACCATTTAAAATAATACACGTTTATAAATGGTCATTTCTTTTTTTCTACAGAAATAAAAATTATACAAGGATTTTTCAATCAAGATTGGTTGTGCTCGTTTAGTTTGGCTTTTCTTACTGGTTCTTTTTTGTTTGACTTATTAATTGACTCGAAAAAGAATTGAAGTGTCTACATTGGTTTGGCTCGTGTTGTTTTGATGTGACTCTTTGTCTGGCTAGTTTGGTGTTTCTTTGACTTATCAAATGATTCAAAAAAAAAGTATTGTTTTCCTTTGACTTATCAAATGTTTCGTATCCAATGAATCAAAAAAGAATTAAATTGGCTACATGGTTTTGGCTCGTGTTGTTTTCATGTTGCTTTTGGTCCTCCTAGTTTTGTTTTCTTTGTCTCATCTGATTCGAAAAACAAATCCTGTTTATCTTTGCAAAAAAAGAAATACATACAATTGGATTTGCTCGCTCATATCCTCATGTCTTTATAATATGATGTCTTATAGAGAATAAGATAATATCTTATAGAGTAAGACATTATTCTTTCAAACTTGCTCGCTCATATCATGATCAGATACTATATGGTATTAAAGTACATGTGGGAATTTGTCAACTAAAGAAAAGACCTTATTTATTTATCTTTAGATAATGATTAGATTTGATCTTCTAAAGATGAATAAGGTCTTAATTTTTCACGTTTTGAGATTTGTGTTGTGAGATGCTTTCAGCGGAAGGTAAGGTCTATTTACATAAACTGCCTTATCTCAAAGATTCGATTTTTGAGATGAGCAAATTTAATCTCAAGTGGCTCATGTGGGTTGGCAAGTGTGGGTTGGGAAGTTCCAGTCAAAAAAATCTTTTTATTGGTGTGCAAGTTCCTACAAATAGGGGGTAGCACGAAAAACAAAGAAACAGATGATAGGGGGGAGCACAAACAGGAAAGAAACATAGAAAGTAAAATCTTTCATTCTTTGGGGGTTGCAAGGTTCTAGAAAAAGAAAGCAGGAAGAAAGACAATCAAACACGTATAGTAAACTCAAGACATTTGTTTGGTTGGGAGCAGCACGGAAGAGACAAACAGCACACGAAAGAGACAGATTCAATCACATAGTTGTTCTGGGGTTGAAATGAGGAAGCTGCGAAAACTAAGAAGCATTGATTACAGACGCAAGTTCTGAAAATTTTTGAGATAGTCAAAAACACATGATTAGACAGTTCAAAATTCAAAAACACTTGATTAGACATTTCAAAATTCGGGGGATGGAGGGCGAGGGGTTGACTCGTTCGATTCCACAGACTCTTGCTCTTCAAGCTCGTCGATATCCTTGTTGAGTTCTTTGACGCGATCCATGGCTTCGTTGACGAGATGTGAGGCCAGAGCAGGGTGCATGCCGCGGGTAGTAAGTGATGATTCAGTGAACTGGTGGCTAGGAATCAAGTCAGTCCATGATTTGACGTTGGCTCGTTCGAGAATCATTCTGGTGGTCTCGTCATTGGGTGGGACATTGCAATGGACTAAAAATCGCTCTAAGGCTTCAGCATGAGCTCGATGCGGGTCCTCCGAGGTGCCAGGAGTGTTGGATCGAAAGATTTCATAACCTACGGATGATAGAGGCCAATCCAAGCGGATATTGGTCAGCAGAGGCTCTTTTGAAAGGAAATCACACACAAAGTGGTACATACCTGTATCTTTCGGTATGTCCTTTTGGATTTCTTGAGAAGACTCGAATAGGCTAGGAGAAGGGGGATCCGAAGATATCACAATCGTCAAGCGTTTGGAGGGGGAGCCTAAGGATTGAAGAGGACATTTGATGTCATGATCAGTCATTACACCGAAGGAATGACCAGTTAGCAAAAAGAGATCCGTACCTGGTTCTTTTTTGATTTGTATCTTGCATTCTTGAGACCAAGGAAAACCGGTAGCGGACGGTGGATCTGAGGACAGATGGATAGAATTGGGTAAGCCAGGTGGAGAGCCTACAAAGATAAGAGGTTTGAAGGATGTAAGAGTAAGTCCAAACATATAAGAATAAAAACGTACTTGGTTCGATTTTGACCTTTTTCTTCTCATCTTCAGAGGCCAAAGATAAACCGGCATAAGAGGCAGATCTTTTGGAACCGGTAGGTTTTTGAAATAGCAATTTCGCTGGAGGATCAAAAAAAGATTGGCGAGATCCGCCCGATTTGTGAAAGGTAGGAGATAAATCAAGGCGCAATTGAGCGCTGCGCATCTTGACTCGATCGTCAACTTTGGTGCCCTTATGGAACACACGCGCCTTCTTCATGATCGCCAGAAATTCGTAGGTTCGGGGTGGAATCTCGCGAGTTGCCATGCCAGATTGCTGTCAAGCACCAAGCAGTGGATCTTGAGTTGAAGACAAAAAAAACAAGGAAGGGACATACAAAGGACTTACAACACCTTTTGCCCAGACCCACGCCCCGCTGTAAGTCAATCGGTAAAGAAAATTTGGATCCCAAGGGCAGACCAGGATGGCGCCATCTCCGGCGTTCGCTTTTTGAGTATGTTCATGGAACAGTTGGGCCGCCAACTCGTGCAATCGGATTTGCTTACGGGCATCCTGGTTCCACACGCAATGTCAGAGGACATGTCGAAAGCATCACAACCGAAAGCGGGAATGGAAAAAAGGGAATGGGGGTCACGCACCTCTAGCTCTTGAGTAAGAACACCCACCTGCGCTTCTGCAGCAGTGGGGCCGCTGGCTGAAGCGATGAGCTCTTTCGCCGCGGAGGTCTAAGAAGTATAGAAATATAAAAAAGAATCATGAGAAGAAGAAAAAAGGGAATAAGAAACATAAAACTTAAAGGACACACCTGAGCGTCCTTTTTGGCTTTTTCCTTGGGATCTTCGGTAAAAATCATGACCGAACCTTTGTGCTTCGTTGCTCTCGCAAGTAAATCAACAAAGTTTTGCCAGGTTAGATGATCAACCAGCGTGATTTTTTCACGTCCAACCTGAGCAACCCAGACCAAGCGTGGAGCAAGATCGCTTGCGAGTACCAATTGGCGCATGCCAGATTGATACTCATCACAAATATCTCCACACATACCTTTGAAATCTTTGAGAGATTTCCCGAATAGGCACTTCACCAGCTCGATCACATTGCCTTGATTAAACATTTTCGATTCAATGAGGTTGTAGCGCGCCGCAGAGGCTGCAGCGCGGCGTGATCTGCTAGCTACCTTCATCGAAGTGGCCTGGACTTCGACTTCCTTTTCAGCATGTATTTTGAACTTCACCTGAACAAACATTTCATTGCGTTTATTGAATTGCATACGAGGGACGGTACCAACGCGGTAAAGTGGGTTTTGTTGACTGCAGGTGGCTGGAGCGTCGTCACCAGTCAGATTAGAAGGCAGTTCAAAAACTGACACAAAAAGGATTTCACATTAGTAAAATGAAGACATGTCAGTTCAGTCAGAGGAGCTGACTTACGTGCATTCATGTGGCCTTCCACTTCAACAGCAGGCACTACTGAGGCATCTGGGATTTTGGATTGTTGGTTAGACATCGTAGATGGTTGATCTGATATGTTGTCGAGCTGATCATAAGATAAAGATGTGATTAGAATCAAGAGAAAAAGCTTATAGAGAGAAAAAGCTTATAGAGATGCGAATAGAATATGAAAAAGAGATGGAAACTAACGCACGGATAACAAGACAGGGGTGGTGTAAAGGTGATGTAAAAGTTGAAAAGGAAAGCTAAAGGTAGACTTTGATGACCCAAATTCGAAACCTGGGAAATCACAAAGGACCCATTGGTCAGAAACGGTATGAAACAAAGCAAAAAATAACCAAACTGAAACAAAGCAAAAAAATCATAAAAATTGATTCTTACTGGCTGAGTTCGATGGAGAAGAACGAAGATATGTGCCAAATGCACGAGTATTTATACCTTTGGGCTTCATCAATGATCCCCGTTTTCTCATATGATATCATATGATATCATATGCATATGAGAGTGTTTGTCATTCGTAGGTGGCGATAATGGACATGGGGACCCAAAGACAAATTAAACACAAGGTTAGAATCTAGAATGTTCGGCATCAGATAATAAAATGAATGCTTACCTTCATCGATTCTCGTTCAAATCTTCGTTGTTTTGCTGTTTGTTACAAACCAAAAACACAATCGACATTGTTAACATTCATACCAAATGACAACAACCCTCATTTAAAGTCTGTTCGAAAGGTTGGAAATGAAACTTTGTTTGAAAATTCAGTTGATGAAGAAGGTCAGTATCCGTGTTCCTTTCATACTCAAAGACAATAACACACATTCAAAGGCCTAATCGAAATCTTCGAATCAAAACAACCATGCACCCTCTTTCGATGAACGAAAATTTAGACTCGATTTCGGTTCCGTTTCCATGCCGATGTGGATAGATGCGATCGATTAGTGTGATTGTTCAGTTTGGCAAAGAGAAACATGCCTATGTGAGTCGAAGAACCATTGTTCAGTTTGTTTGAAATGCTTGGCAAAGAATAAGAAATTTACGTAACAAAGAATCATGAACTTACGTATACGTACTTTCTTCGAATGGCGTAAAGGAAGCGAAATGATGTCGATGTCCAATTGAAGTGTCGAAGTGGCGACCGGAGGATGGTGGAGGTTGGTATGTTGGAAATGAAGTGGAACTGGAAGGAGAAGCCGGCCCAACAGCTTTCGAAGCTTCATTGGATCCTTGAATGACAGAAAGACGACAGCTACGAAGACTTTGAAAAGTTAAGTTTGAAGGAACCAAAACAAGGTTTAGTCCCGTGAGATCGAAAAAAACTGACTTTTGGACCGCAGATTAAACCCTAGTTAAATCTGGGAAACACACAAGAGCTCAAAACTTACCGATGATTCTCACAACGGCTGTAACAAAAGTTAACAAATCTCGCCTCGTGGGACTTTGTTATGTAAATTTACATAATCGGGAAGACACCTGTGGATCTAAATCATAGTGCACACACGTAAAATTTGAGTGAGCTATTCTTAGGGGATTTCGAATTGGAATTTGCAGTTTTTATTAAACTTATCAGAGTCCCACGCTCGCGCCTACTCACGCCTCGCGAGTAGGGGGGAGCGTGGGACTTTGATAAGTTTAAGTTTTTATGAACTTCCGCGTTGTACATATGTAGTGTGAGTTTACGTAAATTTTACGAAAACGCGAAATAAATAGTCTAAGAATATCCTGAGGAACTTGAACCCCTCCTGTTTTTTTGTTTTTTTGCTATATGTCACGTTGTTTTGTATGTAACTGGTCCCTTGTAACGGCTGCAAGGAAAAACGCGTGCCACACACATTATTTTGCACTAGTTTTGTGAGCAAAAAAAAGATGAGGGGGATGAGTTCCTTGGGATTTTTTTGCACAGCCACAAGCGTGTAAGAAAGACAAACATAAGTCACCTTTGGTCCGAGAAAAACCACACACGGGATAAAAAGTTTTATAAGGGACAAAAGATTCCTCACCAAAACTTTTTTCCCCTCACAGGCCCAAGTGTGCCAGTTTGTCATAAATCCCTTGCTCAACTACTTGTGAGGAGCAAGCGTGGGACTTTCTTGATATGATCAAAGAGCCCTGGCATTTATAACACCAACAATTGATAAAAGTTCTGGTGTTGAATTGTGTAGCAATAGAGGTGAGATGTAGGTGTGTGTGTAAATGGTATATTGTGTAATAGGAAGCAAGAGGAAAATAAATTCTTACTATACCCTCTCCTAAGAGCACCCACTATGGTAGAGGTGTTTTCTTGTAATTTTTGCGGTCCCGACCACAAAAATTAATTATGCGTGTAACAACTAAATCAGTTACCATATGAAATTTACTATGGTGTGATTTACTGTGTGATTTACCAACGATCAATCACTATGAATCAAGTGATCCCACAGTGGCAAAGTCACAAATTGAAATATCATATCTGTTTAACATGATACATCCAGAAAAACCCATCTCAATGCTTGCTTCAACTCTCTTGAAGTCTTCAGATGATGGCAAGGAGCAACAAAAGTATGAGCAAATAGCCTTCAACACCCTCTTCAACAAGCCTCCTTCACCTCCACCACCTCTCCGGATTTGTATCCGCATAGATCAAGACTGTGTCCAACGCAGTGAACAGCTGTACAACAATGACTTTGCACCTAATGCCACATACAAATCAAAGTTTGAACGTCAATTTTGAATGAGCCAATCAAGTGGGGAGGTTAAGTGTTAATGAAATGATGAAGTATGGGATTTGCAGAGTCAAGAAAACAAGCAACAGTTGAGATTTGATGTGTCAATCAAATCTTAAGATAAAACATGAATCAAGCTTGTGTAAAGTTAGACAAGCTTGATTCATGATTTGATGCAGTCGTAGGGACCGCATATCTAAGAAAGGTCCATAGTGGACCTGTGTAAGATTTAGCAGTAAACTTACAATAAAACCAATGTTTACCGCACCCATAGTGGATGCTCTAACAGCTTAGAATAGACTTAAGAAATTCACACACTTGCCTCAAGGGAGGCTGAAGCATGCAAGGGACTTACACCAAACTTGTACTGTCCATGGCCATAATTTATAGTGGTTGAGGGCGGAGCAAATTATTGCGCAGTCTCCGCAACACAATGGATGGGGCCCAAAATCCATAGCGTTGCGGAGCGGTTGCGGTGTTGTCGTGGTAGAGGCTTTTGCATGGAGCCTTCTCAATTTTCTTTTATCTCATTCCACACCAAACATTCAGGCATGGTCCAAAGAGAAGAAGTATGTGCCTTACTCTGGCACATATTGTACATTTTCTTTCACCAAGGAAAGCACTCTTATTACACAGATAATAGATGAAGAGAATCAACGATTTTTGCCAACACTTCCCATTAGCAGTGGTTACATGTGTGGTTTACGTGCACAAAAGCTATTGAAGCCAAAAATTTGGAGCACTTTTGTTCATGGAGGGGAGCAATTTCCTTGGTGAAAAATCTGTACAATATGCGCCAGAATAGGGCACATATTTTTTCTCTTTGGACCATACCCAAATCCTTGGTGTGGAAAAAGATGAAGGGGATCGAAGGCAGCTCCCTGCAAAACCCTCTACCGCAAGGTTATGGAGTGTACAAGTTTGGTGTAAGTCCCTCGCTTGCTTCAGCCTTGCTTGAGGCAAGCATGGGACTTTGTTAAGTTCAAGCTTGGAGCATCTCCACTCAGTCATGTAAAATGACCAATTAGTTGTGTATACACACCATATACAATAAAACACAAGGCACTGGGGCATGTAAACAGCCTTTACAAGATACATGGGAGGCATACAGGACCCCTTGACAGGTATCAATAGCTGTCCCATATGACTCCCATTAAACTGCTTTCAAACCATCCAATGCGCACAAGGCTTTCAACTTGAAAATATATGGATAATCTACCAACCCATGAATCACTCCACTGCCAGTTGCCTTGCCCTTGCTCAGCCCTCAACTGCGCAAAACGGTTTATACTATCCACCATGTCCACGTGGTGTTTGCTTCTCAACAAGCACACACAAGTCGCCTTTGGACCTCAAAGGCAGTCTGTGTGTGCTTGCCGTCAGACAACTGCCATAAGGACACAGTGATATGGATATCCATGGCATGCCGTGCTGTGGGTTTTGAGTTTTTCACATGTTTTGTACAATACAGCCTTATTGGCTGTCAAATTCTCATACCAATATGGTCTGTTTTGCAGGACTGGGTGAAGAGGCTCTTACCACCCACTTTGGCGAAACAAATTGCATGAAGAGCTTTGCCACCAGACTGTGTAAAAGCCAAATACAGCTGATATTCACATTGTGTGGGAAATGATCCAAGCCACTGGACCACGTAAACAGCCTGTATGGGCTTCACACTGTCTAACTTTTGACCAGGGGAGTGTAAATTTGGATGGTGTGCAAATACCCAAATACAACCAACAGGGGAACAATGTTCAACATTACTTCTTGTTTTGGAACCTTCAAGCTGTTATATTTGTGGTCAACACAAGAAACATGTCACAGAAGTCTTTCCCTAAGCTCTATTGGGCAATAAACATTTTCACCTCTACAATCATGTGATACAGGCTAGAACCTGCCAACCTTTCAAGGTAGACATGTCTGATTTGCACACAAACGGTGGAGATGCTCTGATATTGTAATGCAACTTTTACATCATGTAAAATCACACAACAGTGTGCTTGTTGGAAAGGTTTGGTAACCAAATACAAAGCAAGATGGCCATGGTGATAATCAAACAATAGATTACAATGATGTCTTTTACCATTTGGTAAATCAGGTCATTGAGTTTA
>NW_006769000.1:0-2363 GCF_000204055.1 Melampsora larici-populina 98AG31
ATGAAACTTACCTCATCCTCGATTGCTCCACCTCCTAAGTGTACACCACCAAGGTCTGGAATATACAGCCTGACTCCTAGAACACTTTAAATGCACCCCACTTGTAGCAAACATCAGCTCAACACAACTGTTAATGTGTGTTACTACAAGGCACCATTGACCTGAACTCTATGCTATTTTTCTGTTTTTCTGATATGCCTATGCCCTATGCCCCTTTTGTTTCTCCTGGATAATGCTGCAAAATACATCTAAGCTAACCGCGCACACAAGATGTAACAGGAATTATTCCATAGCTCTAAATCAAATAACCAATGAACCACCTTTACATGCACCTCTCTAGATAACAGGTCACCAAAGACCATAAATCCAAAATTATGATAAAATTCATTGATATAAAGGTAAAATATCAAAGCCAAAACCATAAAAAATTGAGATAATTCATTTGAAAGCCGGATATGAATTAAAATAATTAATTCTAAAGCCAAATTGAATTAAAATAATTAATTTGAAAACCAAATATTAAACCCAAAGTTGTGATACAATTAACCAATTTGAGGGCCAAATATCAAAGCCAAAATTCTAAAAAATTCATTAAATAAATTAATTTCAAAGCCGAATATGAATTAAAATAATTAATTTCAAAACCGAATAGAAATTAAAATAATTAATTTCAAAGCCAAAAATAAATTAAAATGACTAATTTCAAAGCCAAATATAAATTAAAATAATTAATTTCAAAGCCAAATATAAATTAAAATAATTAATTTCAAAGCCGAATATAAATTAAAATAATTAATTTCAAAGCCGAATAGAAATTAAAATAATTAATTTCAAAGCCGAATATAAATTAAAATAATTAATTTGAAAGCCATATATCAAAGCCGGAACTACAATAAAATTAAGATAATTAATTTGAAAACCAAATATTAAACCCGAAATTATGATCAATTTAACCAATTTGAAGACCGAATCTCGAAGCCGAAATCAGAAAAAATTAATTAATTAAAATAATTTGTAAGCCAAATATAAGTTAAAATGATGAATTTCAAAGCCAAATATTTTAAACCCAACATGATAATAAAATCAATCAATTTGAAGGCCAAATATCAAAGCCAAAATTAGAAAAAATTAATTAATCAAATAAATCAATTTGAAAGCCAAATATAAATCAAAATAATTGATTTGAAAGCCACATGTCAAAGCCAAAACTATGAAAAATTAGGATAATTAATTTGAACACCAAATACAAATTAAAAGAATTAATTTGAAAGCCACATATCATATTCAAAATACAGTAATGGTCCTCAGTCTAGGCATTATTGGGAATCCAAGTTGTATGACCCCACCAAAAGTCTCAGCGCAGAGGTACTTTAATCCTCTGAGGGATAAGATACGAATTATTCCAAAGCCACTTGAGAGGGCTTTATACTCTTGAGACTCAAATGCAGCTATGATAAATACACCCGTATACATAAGTTGTCCGGGATTGGGTGAAATGAGCCCCGGCTCCCTGTCAGTTGTGGAGGGACTGCACTTGTATAATGAATTACCTCCGCCAGGACTTGCTGCACCGTCACAGGGCGGTTCTGGGACACATGCTACTGCGGAAACTGACACTCCTTGCTCTCTGAAGGATGAGTTGTTGGTCAATAAAGTTACTTTGGGGGTTAATTCTTCTTTGGCTCCCCAGGGAGAGGGATTGACTAAAGTGACTGGCGGAACTCTACTACATTCTCTTACCAAGAATGATCCACAGATATCAACAACAACCGTTGATTCTACTACAAAACCAAACCATCCGGTTAAAATACCAATACCTCAACAACCAGAGGATAAACTAATCCAAGGTGGTAGAACTTACCGCTCCACCAATACCAAAACCAAACTCACAGGCAAACAACAACGTGAACGCCGTGAAAAGAGAAAAACTGATAAAGACATATCAGAACACAAACAACAAAAGATTGACACTCACTACGAGTGTGTAACAATAAGAAAAGGTAGAAACAAGAACTACTATGTTCAAAGTGATATAGGAAATATTATCCGTCACACTGATCAAACTACAATAGATGACCACACATCAGCACAAGAACCTGTTGCTGAGTCCTCTGCAATGGCACAAACACGCCTTCCTCCTAGAGGTCCACATGATGAAAGGATGCTTACGCATCATGAGCTCTTTGACAGGCTCAAATCCAAAGCAGATAGGGCGGTGAATATACCGGACCAGCCTACCCCCACTTACATCTCCAATGGGAAAAAACGCGCATCTCTTCACCGCTTTGTCGAATCAGACAATGAACATGAACTAAGGGAACACACTATCCCACCACAAGAAGGTAGAAGAAACAGCACACCAT
>NW_006769000.1:2517-12493 GCF_000204055.1 Melampsora larici-populina 98AG31
AGTCGATGTCTGGACAGTCCTAAGACACAGACTCACAAAAGCACAGTGTGAAGAAGTCATCAGTGTGGAGAAAAGAAACAATCCCTTTCCAACAACCAGCATTTGATATATGTGTAACACCCCACATTGCAATTGGCTTTACCAAAATGCTACAGCTAACCAGTCAAGAAAGACAACACAAAACACTTGTCATCTATTGCCGTACTACAAAGAGACCTTGGAACAAAGGTCAAAATAAAACACACTGCTTCAACATTAGCAAATGGCGAGCCAACTTATACAAGGCATATCGGGATGAACTCCCGACCTTCAAAGCACCTGTCAAGGTAACCCCAACAGAAAGCACCAAACCTGCTGGATACACATCCCTGCTTGCATGGAACTCACAAGGCTTCAACCAAAAGTCATCTATACTAGAATCTCTGGCAGAACCAGTCACAGCAGGCATCATTGTAGTTGGTGAACACCGACGCACAGAAATGCGATATGAACCCAAAATCAAAGGCTACAGAACCTTCTCACACCCAGCAGAACCCCATTTTTACGGATTATGTATGATGGTCCGCAACGATATTGGCGCATACAAAAAGCCAATGGATGATCCAAGAATACAACATTTGGTAGTAACCCACCTGGAGCCTGACAGCATCTGGCATATATTTGGAGTCTACCTACAATCTGGCTCTAACAATAGAAAACAAAGAAGAACCCAAATCAAACCCATCTGGGAGAGAGTCAACAAACTGTTGGATGACAACCCCGACTGTAAAATTGCCATTGGTGGAGACTTTAACATGACCACCAAAAGCCTTGCGCAGGCTGCTCTCCAAAACACAGGGGGGCATATGACCATCAAGGAATGTAGTGGTTCCAACCTAACTAGACTTCAAACCAGAGGTCGTCCAAGTGACATTGACCATTGGGTGATTTCACCTGCCCTACAAGACCTTACATGTAAGGCAAAAGTCAATAGACACATGTCCATCCAATACAAAGGCGCAAGCGACCATGCAGCCATCAGCATGAAGATACGCAAACAATATATCAAACCAACTCCACTTCAAATGAAATGGGATCTCAAAGCCTTGAAAGGGCACGCAACTGACATCTTGACAGATGAAGCATGGAAATCATTCCCCATGGACGACAACCATGATATCAATACACGCCGTGAAGCCTGGCGGTCAAACCTGGTGGAGGCTGCAACAAAATGGGGGGCCATCAAATATTTCAACCCCTCCCGGCCCACACACTTTCCACGTACTGTGGCAAACCTCATTAAAAAAGCCAGGAGAACACGCACTGACTATCAACAAGCCATCAACAAAGGGGCTGACCTCAATGAACTAACCAAAAGATCCAACTATGCGGATAAAGTAGCAAGACTTGCCAAAAAGGCTATCAAGAAATTTGAGACTGCGAAAGAAACCCAAAAAGCAGCCCGCACCAATAAACATCTTGTGGAAAATGAAATGTTAGACTTTCATGCAGCCATAAAAGCATCTCTGCCAGACCACCTTGGCAAAAGACAAAGCCATCCCATGCCTTGCAAAGACAAAGATGGGAACCTATGTATCACAAACAAAGATATTGCAAAAGCAGAGTTTGAACACTTTAGCAAACTTGCCCACGACTCCACCGGGGTCTCCCATGACCCAGATGTCTGGAGAGACCTCACTTGCGATGATGAACCCATCAAAGAACACATGTTGGATGGCATGATAACACCACAAGAGCTCCTGCGAGCATGCAGTAGAGTGAACAAAAACGCAGCACGCGGGCACGACAACTTGCCTCCCATGATCTTCAAGGAGATACTCCGACTTGAAAGAGCCCAATTCCACAGTGCAAAACCACCCAAAGAAGACAAAAACAAAAAGAAAAAGAAGAGACCTAAACTCTCCATCCTACAATGGGAAACTCCTGAAAACCAAAAGGATGAGTCACTTGTCAGAATTGTTGAAGAAAACATTGACAATGCCTGGGAATGGGCCAAGCAAAACCTTACACTACCAGTCAAGACCCGACCAGACCCACATCGCCCTATCATCCAAACAGGGTTAGGACAATTCTACGATCCCCTGGATCATGTCTATCAACCAGTCCCCATTCACCACATGGACCAAGAACTCAAAACTGCAGCAGGAAGACAACTCTTGCAAATACTCAATGAAATGATAGTTGGGAGCATTCCCACTATAGATCTGGAAAATATTGTCATATCCCTAAACAAACCTGGAAAGGATCCCACAGACTTGACCAACAGACGTGGAATTACACTGTCTACCGCTTTCATGAAACTAATCATGACCATCTTAGAAGAGCGCATCAGCTCTGCTCTCAACGAACATGAATTCTTTACCCCGGACCAAGGAGGTTTTAGACGTGAAGAAGAAGGGATAGCACAATTCCTCTGCCTAACAGAAGCCGTCCGGCGACGAGCAAACAACAACAAACCCACATATGTCTTATATATTGACTTCAAAAAGGCATTCCCAAGTGTGCCTCATGAAGCACTCTACAAAAAGCTCCTCCATCTTGGGGTACCTCCTATGGCCATTGACTTTATAGATAACACATACACAAACAGTAATTTCCGCATGAAAGTTGGGAATGAACTTTCAGAACCCTACCAAATGAGCATCGGCACCAAAGAAGGCTGTCCACTCTCCCCACTTCTATTCATCATATTTGTGAATGATCTTTTCCATCACTTGAAAGGTATCACAATACCTGGAATCAACAAGAAAGGCCACTTCTATGACAAGGGCAAACTATACGCAGACGACGCTGCCACCTTCTTTGACAATATTGATGACCTCAACAAAGGATCATAACACTAAAGGCACAACCCAGTTTCTCGGCAAAACTGGATTAAAACCCTAAGCCCTTAACAAGCTGTACACCTAAGACTCTGACCCCCTTAAGAAATCTCAGCAGTACTTTTACTAAACGGTCAACTTCTTTAATTCACCCTCAGACTTTTGACTTCACTTCCATCTTCATTCTCATTCAAATACCATCAAAACTCAAACCAATCAGATTCAAACTGACACCAAGCCAGGAACTCTTTCAACCATCATGATGAGCTTACCTCCAAATGGGTAAGCTTCTATTATTGTTTTCTTCTTCAGAAAACCATCAAAATACTTACCTTTTATTGATTCTTGACCTTTTGATCACGTCCAGTCTTCTTCCCAAGACTTATGGTGTCACTGGTCCAATCTCTATAAATGGTCCTACTTGTCCTGAAGGATTTTCTACAACTGTACTTATGGATGAACTTAAAGCGCGCTGTACATTTGAATCTCCAGAAGACGCAAGGGCACGGTAAAGTTCAATTCTATTCTTTTCCATCTTGAACTACATTAAGACTTTCATCTCAATCACTAAATGTCGATCATCCTTTGAAAAGCTGGTGCCTTTCTTTTCAGTGAATTTGTCTTAGGTAGACTTAATCTGCTTGTCAAAGAATTTGTGATTAAAGTTTCACCCGCTCTTGGAATGTCAGATCACGTAGCACGTGAAACTGGCGGCAATATCTTTACTTTTGGTCAGTTCAAACCAAAACCGTATATAATGAGTTGATCAGAAATCAAATTATTAAAACTCTCAGTGTTTTCCAATTCACAAGTGAAACTATGCGACTGTTTACTGCAACTTATCCTGATAAAGGTCCTTATTTCCGATCTGGAGGATACCTCGAAAGCTTCCACAAAGGATCATCAAACTATAAGTTCGATGCGGCTGGGAAAAAATTAATGATGATTTGGTCATTGAATGAAAAAATCAAGGCAGGATATGTACGTCGATCGTACCTCCTGCTGTTGTCAAGAAATCTGCCAAAAATTGCTAACATTTTGTTCTCCGTCATGCGAATGGCTCTTTTCAGCTCCAAAGAACATATCCGATCAACATATGACTTTGACCTTGTCATTGATTATGACTTATCACAGTCTGTCCTCCCGAAGGTCATTTGCAGATGATCTAGGACCAATGCAACATTTCACAACTTGATTTAAATCAAGCTTTTTAGAAATCTGTTAAGGAACACGTTGTTGATATGACTTTTGGATTGGCTAATTAAGGATGATTAAATTATCCAGAGGCAACAAAGGTAAAATTTAACAATCAGATTACATTTAAAACTCCAATTGAAAGCTTATTTTTTTACTTGTGAATGGGCTGTGAAAAAATAGATGTTGGAAGTAGCGATTTAAATTTTACAATCGAATTGCATGTGGAGTTGTGCAAATTCAAGTAAAATGATGAATGGAGTTTTAGGAAGTGAAGAAGAAGTGGAAACAAGAAAAAAAGAAGTCAAACTGAAAGGATTGGTTGATAAAGTCTTAATATTGAGATATTGGTTTTTGGATTTGATGACAGAATTTGCTATTGATCCCAATTGCATTGCTTGTGATCATATTAAAACAGCAGTTGATTTTTTGATTTTCATATTCTCTTATGTCTTGATTCAGGATTAATTTATAGTTTTCCCCTTACTGATCTCGGTGATTCTTATTCAAAGGCTTTTATTCATATGTCAGATATTTATTTAGTTACTTATAGTACTTTAATGCCAGATCAATTGAGGATTGATTGTGATCACCAAACTCAATTTTTTGGGCTGGATATCTCACAGCTGAGATTGAAAGGTTTGGGAATAAAATGGAAGAGAAAGAATATGAAAGACAAAGGCTGAGGATTGGTTTAGAAGGAGAAGATGACAAAGAGGAAGATGAAGGGGAAGTTGATGTGAGTGGGGAAAAAGTTGAAGGTAAAGAAAACAAAAAGAAATTGTCTCAATCAGCTTGTCAGAGAATGTGTAAGTGATACCTTTTTGGAAATCAATTTTTCAAAACATTAAAACTGTTTTTTTCATATAGATTGAACCACAAGTAAAGAAATAAAAAATCACAAAAAAATTGAATTATTAATCATGACTTTTACAAAATCAATATGTTGTGGTATAATTGAATTTAAACATCCAAATTTAATTTTATCAAACTTCAATCAATTTGGTGATGTATTTGATTTCAGTATTGAAATTTCAATTGGATCTTTGGAAGAATTTTGTTTTGAAAATGAAATATAAATTCAGTTTGAAAGGCAAAAAGACAAGTTGGCAAAAACTGTGTCAGAAAGTTTCAAAGAGGTTAGTTTTTTGATTTTTTTGACTTTCTTTGAAATTTGTTTCTCTTTTTTGATTCTCTTTATCAAAACAACAGAAATTTAGTATGGAGTTTGCTATGATACTTTTTTTTAAAAATCATTTGGTTTATTTTTAAATGAAGAAATCTATCCAGAAGATCAATTTTTAAAGGTTTCAACATTATTGTGTTCTACCATGGTTATTAAGGGGGCAAGATTAAGTTTTAAGTCAATTTCAATTTCAAAATCTTATATATTTTTACATCAAGAATTAATCGAATGGCTTTTCCCAAGAATGATTCAATTTCAAGAAAAAGATGAGAATACATTAGATAAGTTTGGAATTTTTTTAGAGGTTTGGTTTCACTTATCATTGATATGGATAGTAGAGCTGCATTAAAGATGTAAGTCTTTTGTTGGTTTGGTTTTGGGTTCCATTTTATGATTGAACTGATGGTTTTTTTCTTTGAATAGTAAATCTTTGATTGATCTTTCTCTTGGAAAGAATGGAATTGAAATTCCGGAAAATTCTAGATCCTGTGATCCTTATTGTACTTATATTAAACAATTGATTTAAAATATGGCTGGGGATCCAAGTGAGTACACTACCACTGACCTGTCATGAATTCTGATTTTACATTTGAGAATGATTCTGATATGTACATGTTGAATTTTATTAGTTATTAAATGTGTGGCAAAGCTTACTTTGAATTGGAAAGCGGATACAAATGGAGATGAGGGCATTGAAGAAGCTGATGAGTGTGTTGGAGTTGATGATGGGACTATGGATTTTGGACCTGGCGCAGAGCAAGAATGAGGCAGAGCAGGAGCAGGAGAGAGATTACAATTGGAAATTCAAGATGCGTCTGAAGAAGGCTTGAATGATCATCAAGACACATATAACAAGAAGAGTTCCAGACCTTCAGCAATTGCTAAAGGAAAAGCAAGGCAATTTCTGATAATATTCCTTCAGATGAAGAAGAGGAAGAGGAAGAATCTACACCAATCAAAAATGGAAATCCAAGTAAAAGGTTGGCGGCAGCTAAGAAACTCATAAGTCAAAGTAAACAACAAGCAGTGAAAAGATCAAAAGTAGCTACTAAGAAATCTACGATTATTAAAAAATGAAGAACAAATGACATTTTAGAAAGTGGACTGCAAATGGAATCACCACAAATCAAGATCATCCACATTCAACAAAAAGAAGAAGTAAAAGTAGTCAACTTGAATGTGTTTTAATTCCAAATAATTTACCTACTACTTCGATTAATCCTTCATCTTCTAAACAAAATCAATTAAATCATAGATCTTTACTTATTTCTGTTATGATATCTAATTTTAAGAAGGAATAGAAGTAATCAGAATGATGAAGAAAAAGAAGAAGAAGGAAATGAAACTGGTGAAGGTGGAATTGAAGAAAGTGAAGGTAGTAAAAAACAAAAGGTTGGATAAAAGGAAAAGCAAAAGAAGTTCAAAGTAGTGGTCATCAAGAAGAGGGAGAAGAAGAAGAAGAAGATAATAGATCTGAAATCGATTTAGCTGAAGTTGAATGTAGAGCTTGTAGAGCCGTAATGAATAAAAAGAGGAAAACAAATTGGGTTCATGGTTTTGGGCATTGGGTATTTTTTAAACTTATTTTTCTTTGTATTGTTATTTATGTTTTGATTAGGAAATTACAAAAGATTATCTTGGTTTTTGGTTTGTAAGAGCACCACCACTGGACCAACCAAACAGCAAAATACAGCTACTCTACAAACACTGTGGGAAAAGATCCAAGGCACCGGACCCAGTAAACTGCCTGTATGGTTTGCTCACCAAGTAAAAATTTGACAGGACCCCATAGGAATAGTCAATCAACTATAATGAAAATCAGCTGAAAAATATTACACCATCCCACCTCTCACCTCTACATTGGGGCACTGTCTGACGTCTTGCCTCTCTGATCAAATCAATCAATCCATTCCCCCAATCAATATCACCACCTCTTGTACAAATTGGGTGTTTAATTATTTAACATTCATTGTTTTACACAGCCCTGACTTTCTCATTTTGTTACAAATTGGTGAGAGCTGGCTATACACCTTCTTTCCTGTCAACTCTGTGTCATACAGGGTGCTTATTTACTAGGTCCCGGTGGTGGGGGTGCTCTAAACTTTATTGGTGTTTCATGATGTGTTGGAAAAATTAGTAGCTTATTGTTATATAAAGTATATATATTTAAAGTATGTATTGATACATATAGATTTTCTGTTTTTTGTGTGTTTCATTTTTTTACAAAAGGAAAAATAGAATGTGATTGCATATAGTTTTTATTGGAAAAATATTGGTATGCTTAGTTTTTTGATTGAGCTAACAAAAAAAGAAGTGATGGTATGATTATAGATTTGCATTTTGGATGAAGGTATGATATGATTAAAGGGATTTCAGATCCCTTGATCAAACCAAACAACAGCTTATATCAGTCAATGAACAGGATAAGAGATTGATCTGGAGAATAGAGATGATATGAGATGTTGTGAGAAAAACTTTCTAAATAGTTGAATGAAAGAGAAAGAAAGTTTTTCTTAGACCAGATGGATTGATAAAGTAAGATTAGCAATACATCACGTGTTTAGGTTTAGACATGTACAAGAAGTAGTGAGTAATGAGACATATACAAATTACATTATATGTATTCAAATATGTATTGTTCTAAATAAAACAGAAATAAAACATTAATCATCTGCACAAATGTAGTTTGTTCCAACAATGATATGATATGATATGCTTCTTTCTAAAAAGAATTTGATGAGAAAGACCTTGATTCTTCCAATCTCACAACTTTATGGGAGTGCAAGTCCAAGTTTATCTGAACCAATTCTTATTCAACAAGCTACACTCTCCCATTTCCTCCACGGTTTTTTAGATCTTGGAATTGAAAGGTTTGTTTGAATTTAGTTTTTGAGGCAAATCTTATGTAGCCCCTGGAGTTGAACAAGTAGGACTCATTCCAAGGCAACATCCAGAGCCGCGCCTCAGAATATTGCGTACATCCAAAAGGCAATTTCAGGTAGCATTCAATTTCAAACTCAATGAGCTGTAAGATAAACTCTTTCCATCAGATGAACCATCAACTGAGGTTCATCATGCGTTGGGTTTGGGCAAGTGATTCATGGAGAAAAATGTGCCTGGCAACTAGATTTTACTCGGACTGATTAGTTTGGAGGCTGCTTTGATATACCTTTCTCAGCATCTTGGGTCATCTTGGGTAGAATAATGTTCACAGCCTTAGATAGTCACAACTTTGTACGGCTCAAGTGAGATTTCAGGTGAGGAATCAAATGTGAAGCAATTTCTTTATGATGCCACAATTATCACGCAAGGCGGCACGACACCCCCTCAGACCTACTCCAATTGAAATATGTATATAATTATTCTTCTTTCAACCTTGTTGTACCCAACCTTTCTTGAGGTTTATCACCACAGTAATGGACTTACTCAGAATTCCTCTGAAGTATCTGAGGAGCTTTTATCTCCATATATTCATATCCTTGTGAACCAAACACTGTAGAGCTGACCAGACTCACAAGAACGCAGAAGTAAATCCTCTCAAACTCAGAGACATCATTGTGAATTTGGCAGTGCGGGTGATCATTTCCACAACCCAAAATTTCACTACACAAAATGTAATCTTTACCGGGCGGTAAAGAAAACCACTGACATAGATAAATCCTGAGGCAACAGGAAGAGAGCTAAAAATCTGAAAAAATATGCACCTTGTTCCTAGATTTTGGGGCGTCATGATGAGTATTTTTTTGTATTTTACACACAGATATTGGTCAATGTACTAACAATAATGGCTGAGAATCATCAAAAACCCACCTGTAACAATACCTGGAATTTGGCCCATGATTTTGAAGACAGGATTGTGAAACCTTCAAAAATCAATAACTTTTTCAGTCCTGAATCAAATCACTCAGTTTTTAGTTCATCAAAAAGGTGAGTCTTTCCTCTACATTTAGCATTCAGACATCACATCTGTAGCTGGTGTGCAAAAGATCCTACAGAGCTATTTATTCAGAACTGTTTGAACATATGTAGAGCGTTTATATGACTAGATGCCACCTTACTACCTTTATGAAGTGTAAAGGAGAATAGTCCAGCTTTTGAGTGAAACAACAATTGAGTTTTTTGGAGCAGAATTGCAAAAGTTATTGGAGTTTTTAGACCACAAAATATTGTCTTCATAATCATGACCCAAATTTCAGGTATTGTTACAAGTGGGTTGTTGATGATTTTCAGCCTTTATTGTTGGTACATTAATCAATATCTGTGTGTAAAATACAAGAAAATACTCATCATGACACCCCAACATCTAGAAACAAGGTGCATATTTTTTCAGATTTTTAGCTCTCTTCCTGTTGCCTCAGGACTTTTCTATGTCAGTGGTTTTCTTTACCGCCCGGTAAAGATTACATTTTGTGTAGTGTTAGGACTTGGCAAAGCAGGAGCAATATGATTGGCAACTAAGCTCAGCAAATCAAACATGGAAAGCAGTGGTAGCTGGATAATTCAATTAAATAAACCTGCACACTACCAAGGATGAAAGGAACTACACTTTCACTACCACATAAGGAAGGAAACAGGTTGAAACAAGTATCTCAAGTGCAATGCCGCAGGCCAATGTTCAATTGTTGTGCCTACCTCAAAATAAAATCCCTAGCCGCGGCGCCCGCCGCTATTTGCTAGTGTCAAATAATCTCCGAATGGGTTGACAAATGGAAACCCTCAAAATTGGATATGCTAATGTGCAGTTGTCATGTATGCGAAACAAGTCCCCGAGTAC
>NW_006769001.1:0-12042 GCF_000204055.1 Melampsora larici-populina 98AG31
TTCTGACGTAGTCGAAGGAGTCACATATGGTTCTAGTAGCTGATTGGTTGTAGTCTGTTGTATCATGTTATCGGTGGGGACTTCGAGTGCTAGAGCTTCCAAGTTCACAGTTATTTGAGACATCAGTACATCGGTTTCTTGGTGCTGGCTTGTCAATCCCGCTGCAGTTTCTAATGCCTGTTCAACAGTGATTGTTTCAGGTTCAAAAGGATAGTTCAGGTAAGATCGTTTGTGTATTGATACAGATACATCAAGCTCATGTTCACCACAGGCCTCCTCAGATGTGAAGTTGTTGAGTGGTGCTGCTGAATTGTTTGTTGTCATGCCAGAAAAAGCTGCTAGTTCTTCTGCCCGAGATTCCGCGAGCTCAAGTAGTTCATTGATTTCGCTGTTGCTGGGATACTGACTGAGGATGTAGCTGAAATCGTGAGTGTTATTGGGTGAGAAATCGTGTTTGTAGCCTATTAAATTAGACTCTGATTAGCTTTATAACAAACACAAGCAGACTCTGGTTAGAAAACTTACCTGCGTGCAGATTCTCACTCATGGGTAATGTGATATGCCCACTCATGATGCTCTTTATCACAGCAAATATCTTTGGCATCATCTGCCTTGCGTCTAATACAGTAAAAGTTGGAGAAATTACCCGCATCCATCCAAAGATGTGCTCACAACACTCAGTGCCATGTTTCCAGGGCATTAGCGGGTGCGTAGGGTAGTGGTCACGGTGAGAAATGATGAGTCCCAAGAGACTCTCACCAAGCTTTTCAAATATTCGGATGCTTTGATGTGAGATACAGTTTGAGGATAAATTCATCAAGCTCCCTGATTCCTTTTGACGTTTGAGTAGATATGCCTTCCACTTTCGTACAAAAAAGACTGCCGTATAACTTGAAATAATCCTTTCTCGGTGTGGCATGCTCTGGTTCAACCAAGAATCAACAAGCTCGCCAAATATGTAGAGATACAATACCAGACCAAGACAATCTGGCTGTGCACAAGCAGCCTTGAAAGTGTCCTCGCTGAAAGTTCGGTAAGCTCGCCCATCATCTTGCTTATCTGTATTTAATACATCTTTATAGCCAAGTGGGCACTCTTCAGTTTGGAGCAAAGTGAGGAGCTGGTCAAGGTTGACGTTGAATCGTCCAAAAGCTAAGAAACGCGCCCCAGAAAGTAGTTGATTTGAAGCTGTCTTCCTAGCATGTTTAGGATCTTGTACTACTACAACTGGTCGTTTCGAGGCCCCTAGAAGTGGAACACGTATGTTGACACTGAGTTTGGGAGCTGAGAACTCCAAATGTTCTGTCGCCGAGTTGACAAGTAACTCTTGTGCGAGCACTTCAGATGCTGCACCATCAGACCCCAACGAGATGAGTCGAATTCCAACAGATTCAAGTAGATCAATGAACTGAAGGTGCTGAGCCTTGATATCCTCAGCAGACTCATCCTCACGACTAGAAATCAAAGCCACCACAAATGTAGGAACGTTCGGAAGAGGGACCTGTAGAGTGTATGCTCAAATCTGAGATAAAGGTAGCTGTTGTCAACTTAAATCTGGAAGTGAAGTTTGAAAGTTGAATCTCACCAAAGAAAGAAGACTGACCTTCTTACACAGGTGATCTCCTTGAACTGCATGCTCCACCAACTTCTCTAGGTGTTCGAGATTGGAAACTTCGACATCACCACCTTCTACACCAACCAAACAGCTGTTGTTGTAACGAAGCGCCTTCACGCATACCGTCTGGTCTGTTCCTGCTGATACTGGCCCACTGTATCCGTATCGCTCAAGCCAAGCAACTACCGGAAGCACATTATCGATGTGAAATTTATCGTGCATCCGAGCACCAATCCGTTGGCGTTGTAAGCGAAAGCCACGAGATGAGCGTCCAGCAAGGTTTGCGCGAAATAGCTCAGAAGCACCTTTGGAGTATGCTCCTGCAGTTGTAAGCATGTTGTCGAGGTACTCGTTGAATGGCATTCCACGAGTTGTTAAGCCTTTTGCTTCCCTTTCAGCCCGAATGGCAACTCCCTCTGCTACTGCTCGAAGCATTGGGACATCTTTAAACAGTCCAGCCCGGGCGTGGACACCAAAAGTTGTCCAGAACTCTAGGTCGCCAGCTCTTGTTGATCGTTCGACTGATTGAATCAACTGCTGTAGCTCAGTATAGCGTAAAAGAAGTTCGTGGAATGGACCCCTATCCATGAAATTTTTTGCAACAAATCTGAGTGTATCATCCGATGCGTAGCCTCGAGTGATAGCTTTGCTTAATGATGAAGATTTCTTGAGCTCCAAGCAAGGCACACAGACCTCAACAGCCCCAGAATCGAGGGTTGAAACTCGCTGTGTACATTTGGTGGAATGAATCGAACCCTGACTTCCATCACGCCTGATGATCCATGTGGAAAGCGACAAGAGCTCTTCTTGAAGCTCATGCTTCTGGATATCGGACAGCGAGCTCTCTAGCGGGGTTTTAAACATTTGGAGACATACAGTAAACCTCGGTGGATATCCGTGATAAGCCGTGCAGGAATGCTGGATACATGTCAATATAGGTTGTTGACCTGGACGCAGCCATGTCTTGTCAGTCAGGCCTGCACATCGGACGTCAAAAACTTGTGGCTGGTTGTTTGAACTATTAAGACTTTTTGGTCGATCTACAGCCCGTCGAAGCTTTGCTGTTGCTGTCTTACAAGTTACTATTTGAAGACAATCAAAACATGAAAAATTATGTTGGTTCATCAGTGGACAATCAACGAAGATCTATTGGCTTTAGGAACCGATGACTTACTTGACTCCCAATGGGCTTTGGCATAGTGAATCCTACCGTGTATCATTTTGACCGAGTTTCCACAATGGCAGTGTAACCATTGGTCAGGTCCATCCTTTGTAAAGGCACATTCTGGGCAGTTTTGATCATCATCCGTTTTCAACGGGCAATCCTTGCGTTTTTTGGCATCTTTATTGGCAGCTCGCTCAGCCAATAGTTTTTGTTTGGCAGTGCGCAAAGTCGTTGATGTTGAGACATTAGATATTTCATTTGAAGGCGTAGACATCTTTGATGATTGAAATAAAAATTTCTCGGTCAACAAGAAAACAAAGAAGTACAAGCAAATCATATACAATCTCTTATGAAAGGTCTCTTGCTCCAGCCTCAAGCTCAATCGACCTCGGCATTTCACAACGTTTCACAATCCAAGTGTCAGCCTTCATGTCACAAAGTACAAGTACTTGTCAAAGACTCGAAAGGCTGGCAATAACCAAAGTCAGAAATTTGATTTTAATTAGAGATGGGTATAAACCCATGAAGTGTAGCTCCGCGGGAGCTCAAAAGGGACTTTTCTACTAGACTACCCTTTATGGGGGCATTCCGGGGTCCTATCTTGAGATATCCCAATTTTGCTGGATGTATCTTTATTAAGACAGGCTGTTTGTTGAGGAGCAATTGAATGCTTGTAGTGAGGGTCAAGCCCGAGTGTAAGGATACACATAGACATGTAGAGTCATCATGGGTTTAGTTGATGGGTTTAGATAGACACGTTGTATACATTCCTCTTCCACACTGGCTCCGGATGATCCTTACTCTTCTGAGAGCCACTCCTGGGATCATCTAGAGCTACAGCCTTTGTGAGAAATAATGGTTTTTTTTGTTCTCCAGATTTTATTTTATTTCTGACTTGTTGAAAAAACAAGTTTTCTTTATTTTTCAAGTGGGATATAGTTAAGGGAACTGTCGACGTATTTGACATATTCCCACGGAATCTCACGCGGCACGTGGTGGATCTTCTGGTAGGTTCCAATCACGGTTCTAGAGGGGTCAGTGGGTTAGACCTCATCTGTGATTTCTCGCTTCACCTCGTCCACCCATTCTTCCCAACTCGAGTATCCCTCATCCGTGATTTCCTGTCTTGCTTCACCTCATCCACCTATTCTTTTGTCCCTCTATTATTTCTACCTCAACCATCCTACCTCAAATTTGGCACAAAACTGATATGCCACCGGTGAGTCTTTTTCTTTTGTTTCCTGATCTCATATCTTGCAAGGCTCATATGATTGCTTTCCAGTTCTGGGTCTCTCATCATAGCCCGGAAATCAATCTTGCAGTTGTTTGCTTAGCCCTCACCGGGGTTCAATTTCACAATATTTCTAGGACTCTTGGAATGGAGTTAGCCCTTACTTCGGTCCATCGCTGGGTCAATCTCTACCAGGAAACTCAGGCCGTCGTAACAAATCCCTTGGACCGTATGGATCGTGGTGCACCATTAGTCTTAGGAGGATCCGAGCGTCTCTTTGTCCTTGATAGCCTTTGCCTTGACCCAACATTATACCTAGACAAACTCCAAAGCAAGATCATGGATCAATTTAATAAACATGTATCAATCAAGACACTTTCAACTGAGCTACGCGACAGATTGTGTTGGACACCAAAGAAAGCACATACCGTTCATCTGAATCAAAGTTTGGCAACCCGAGGGGCTTATATGGCAAGGGTACTGGACATTGACCCTTGTTGCCTTGTCTTTGCTGGTAAGTCAATGCTTTCTTTATGGATTGTTTCGCTATATACTGATTCTTCAATCGTCTTGGACCCCTAGATGAAACCGTGATTGCAAAACGGTGTATGTATCGCGAGTACGCACATGCACCCATTGGAGAGTGTACCCCCTAACTCGCCAGGCCAACTCAATCAGGCTGTTCGTCAGTGTTACCGGCTATTTCATTGGATGGCTTATTGGCAATCACCATCAAGTGAGGTGGGTATTCTCACATCAATTTCAAAGTTTTTTTGGAAGACAACTTGGTGAGCTGGACCCATGGATCCAATTGAGAAGGGTTTCTCACCAGTGAAAGCAAACCTCCAAAGGACCCAGGGACCTCAAGGGGCCATTGATGCTGATGGCGAGCAAGCTGTGGTATGGGTTTCCATGATGGAAGTTTTCACAGAGTGTTTGTGCGAGAAGCTTTTCAAAGGTAGTGGCTATATGTAGACCAGTTGTAATCGAGATGTTGTACTGTTATGACCTGCTGTCACGGGGGCTCAGGAGATGAAGGAACTCGGCAGAATCCTTCCTATTGATTAACGAGATTGTCGGATGAGGATTCATACAAGTTGCGTAATACAAAGATTATAGTCATTAGAAGTTTGTGACATGTGTAATCTCTTTCACGAATCCGTTACATTTGGATTGTAACATTATCCCCCATTTAACGCACAAACTCCCTCTTGCAAGTCCTGCTTTCTTTCCCCGGGCAGCGTTAAAAAACCCTGTGGGAAAAAGCTATGCCCTCTCTCACTTTCTCCTTTTCCTCTTGATTCTGATTGTTGATGTATTTGGAAATCTTGCAATAAAATCATTTAAAAGTTGCTTGCTGCTAATTAAATTGCCTTCAGGTTCCCAAGAATTGTGATTTGATTGATAACCCTTCCATTTGATTAAATATTCATTCTTCTTTCGCCGTATCCTGCTGTCAAGTATCTCTTCTACCTCCCATTCATCTTCTCCATTAATGATAATTGGTGGCGGTGATGTTGGTCTCCTTTCGCTAATTGAATCCACTTGATGTTTTCGTAATAATGAGACATGGAATACTGGGTGTATCCCTTTCATGGAATTAGGAAGAATCAATTTGTAAGCTGAACGTGACACCTTCTCAATTATAGGAAAGGGACCTAGCCATCTATGATCAAGCTTTGGACTAGGTCTCGTCGTTGAAATATTCTTCCCGTTGAGCCACACTTGATCCCCTATTTGCCAGTCAGGTGTCTTCTCAACATGTCGGTCAAATTGGGTTTTCATTGATTCCTGCGTGGATTCCAAACAGCTAGTCAGTTCTTTTTGCACATCTTCAATCAATTTCAACCTAGTCTCCACCACAGGTATACACTGTTCGGAGGAAGGGACTTTATTGAACACTGGATTGTAGCCGTAATTCGCCATGAAAGGCGACATGCCCGTTGATTCGTGATCTCTATTGTTATAGGCGAATTCGGCTGTCGGCAATAATGCCTCCCAGTCGTCCTGACGGTACTGGACAAAGTGTCTAAGGTATTGTTCAATGCACTTATTGACGATTTCGCTTTGACCATCGGTTCGTGGATGAAATGCGGTTGATGGGTGTAGTTGTATGCCGAGACGTTTATCCAGTTCGCGTGTAATTTGTGACACGAAAATTGTGCCTCTGTCGGAAACTATCGTTTTCGGCGTGCCGTGAAGCTTCCAGACGTTCCTTATCATAACATCAGCCAATTCATTAGCGGTCATAGATTCTTTACATGGAATAAAATGAGACATTTTTGTAAAACGGTCCACCACAGTTAATATACTGTCATATCCATTCGACGTCGGAAGTTTCGTAATAAGATCATAAGTGATGTCGGTCCATGGGCCGGCTGGAATTGGGAGCGGTTCAAGGGTGCCAAATGGTTTTTGCGTGGTTGATTTGACTCTAAGACAGGAGTCACAACCATCAACATACCTATTGACATACGCCTTTAATGAAGGCCAAATGAAACTTCGCCGGACTAAACCAAGAGTCTTTGCCCTTCCAGGGTGACCAGCCAGCAATGAATCATGTCTACTACGTACGATGAGATACTTGATGTGATCGTTGCTCGGAACTTCAATGCGTCCTTTGTTGTATAATACACCGTCTTTAATTTGATAGTCATTAACAGCCGTCTTGATTTTTGAAGATATTGGGTTGATTTTCGCGTTCATTAATTCATTGATACGTTCATCTTCCTTGTTTGCTTGTCGTATTAGATCAATAATTTCATCGTCCGTCATAATTTGATCTTCTTCAGCAATTTCAGTGATGGGGTCTGTGATTCCTAAGACGTCAACTTCGAACCAATGTTCGGCGTTATCAAGGTCTACAGTCTCATCTTCAAAAAAACAATCAAAAGCATCTACTTCGGCCAAAAATGAATCTTCCACTAAATTTTCGGGTTTAATGAGTTGACCAAATGTCAAATTGTCTTCTTCTTTAGGAGCTAGGTCTGGTCTTCGGGATAAAGCGTCTGGTTTCGCCGCATTTCGACCAGGTCGGAACTTAATAATGAAGTCGAAGCAGCCCAAAGTCTCCGCCCACCTTGCCTGACGTCTAGTAAGCTGTTTAGTCGTCATAAAAGTCTCCAGGTTCCGGTGGTCGGTGTAGACAATGACTTCTAACCTGTTAGGATTACCCTCGAGGTAATGACGCCACTCTTTGAAGGAAGCTACTATAGCCAGTAGCTCCTTGTCAAAGATCTCGTAGTTTCGCTCCGCCAGCGCCAGGGACCTTGACAAATACGCCACTGGATGTAGCAAATTATCTTCATCACATACTTGCGAGAGCACCGCGCCAAGCGCAAAGTCCGAACAATCGCATTCAAGGATAAATGCCTTGTACGGGTCCGCGATTTTAAGAACAGGAGCTGACGTAAAAGCGGTTTTCAAGGTTTCAAAAGCTTTATCGCACTCGGTGTCCCAGACATACGGAGTCTTCAATTTGGTGAGATTGTGTAGTGGTCGAGTCGTGTGGGAAAAATGATCGATGAACCTTCGATAAAAGTTCGAAAATCCTATGAACCGCTGCAATTCATTCACGTTACGAGGTGCCGGCCATTCCTTAACCGCCTTCACTTTGGTGGGGTCCATCTGAACCTTGTTCTTCGAAATGATAAGCCCTAAGTATTCAATTTCGTCCTTAGAAAACTCACACTTCTCCGGTTTGAGCCACAAGTTTTGATTGCTTAAGACATCCAGTATCCCGTCTACAGCTTCTTCGTGATGGACTTTTGTCTTTGTATATACCATAATATCATCAAGGTAGGCCGCTGTGTCTCTCCCAATCCTGCCAATCAAGATATCCTGAATAAAAAACTGGAAATGACCGACTGCGCCAGTAGGCCCGAATGGCATCGTAAGTGGTGCGAACTGCCCTTGTTTACAGATGAATGCTAAGATATCTTCATATCCCTCAGCTACACGAAGATTACCGTAGGCGTTCCGAAGGTCGAGTTTTGTGAACTTTTCAGCGTCCAACAAGCTATCTACCAAATCCATAGTTAAAGGAAGTGGGTATTTGTTCTTAACGGTGAGTGAATTTAATTTTCGATAATCAAAACATGGGCGAAGATTGCCATCCTTCTTCCCGGTGAATAGCACGGGAGCCGCCCACGGCGACGTAGTTCGACGGATGGTGCCATTTGTAAGTCCCTCTTGAATCATCTTATCTAATGCAGCATCTTCTGCCGGTGATAAAGGTATGATGCGGCTCGATTGGGGCTGGGCTCCAGGGATCAAGTCCACCTTAAAGTCGTATTTACGCCTAGGAGGTAGGCACTGAGAGTCGGATTTCCGGAACATTCGAAGGTGACGATGGTAATAGGATGGCACGAGCTCCTCGACAGTCTTCACCGGCTCCTGAAGTTTCAAATCCGCCGCCAGTCTAGCCGAAGTGGACCACGATGTCTTAGCAGCATCGACATCTATTACTGTGGTATTCAGGGAAAAATCATGCTGGCCAGCCGTGTCACATGCGGTAAAATCTGAAGAATTAATTGACTCACATCGCGGGGATGCTAACGTATCTGGAAAGATACACATCCCCTCGTCACATGTCCTAGCTTGCCCTTTTGGCATCTCCACAGGATCCTCAGGGGTATGGTGCGGAACTGACGAGACTGGTAAATCAGTCGCGATGATAGTGGCTTGTTCGGTGATCAATGAAGCCTGGATGACGTCGTTCGGAATCGGTTGATGCGGTGTTATCTGTGATTTAGGATTGAAATAAAGCTTGCCAGCTATTTCAATGGGGATTGGGTGATGAGTCAAGTCGAACTCACATTGCGGGGATGTTCTAGTATCATCAATGATACTCATCCCCTCGTCACGTATCCTAGCTTGCCCCTGTGGCATCTCCATCGGATCCTCGGGGGTGTGTTTCGGAATGGACGAAGCCGTCGTTACGGCTGCAATGTGATACTCGTCTTCAAGTGTACAAGTCGTCGGGATAGTCGGTGAGATGATCTGTAATTCATGGTGTAAAGCATGCTTGCCAGCACATTCAATAACATTTGAGGCATTAGAAAGAGCATACGCACGTTGCGGGGATGCTAACGTATCATCACTGATACACATCCCCTTGTCAACAATCCTAGCGTCCCTTATGGGCTCCAATGCCGGGTCCTCTAAGGGTGGTGGCGGAAGAGACAACGCTGTAGTAACAGCTGCAACGTGCGAATCAGGTTGAATAATCACGCCTTCCTTCCAGTCGATGAAGTGGCTATTCGCCTTAATCCAAGGGATTCCTAGGATACCGTCGTAGGAATTCTTGATTTTGGTGATGATAAATCGGGTGTGGGTAGGTTCATTTTGAATGTGTAAGTCGATTTCGTAGGATGATTGACTCACAGATCCATCAAAGCCAGTTACTACTCTGGTGGATCGGTAGGCATGCTGAAGTAGTTGTGCCTCAGCAGCGGCAGACTCACTCAAGACGTTGTGCGTGGCACCTGAGTCAATCAGGAAGAGAGCTTGAAAAGAAAAATGTGGTGTGGCGCGAGGGACTTGGGACAATGATAGAGTTGTACGTAAAAAAAGCCTTGGATCATTTGTATTGCAGGTTTGAATTTTACTAGCACCAAGTTCTATGACATCTAATCCCCCTCTAGAGCTCAGGATAGGCACACCTGTCAAGCCTGAGCAGCGCCATTTTTTGATTGATCAGCTCTACTTCCTTCTCCTTGTCTATCCTCACCACCTGAACTTTCACCTCCCATTGCAGCTATCTTCGCTTCAAGCTCAGCAATCTTATGTCTAAAGCCACCCTGACCCGTCATACCACCTCTTCTCTTTCCGTTACTACCACCATTTCGCTTCACCGGACACTCATTCGCGCGGTGACCCTGGCCTGCACAATGAAAACAAGACCCAGTACGTAAACGTCTAGCGCGTTCTTCCTCAGATAAACGGACGAAGTTAGAGGAGATATCCATAGCATTTGGATCCGTAGGTACATGGAAGGTGGCTGAGGTGCTCGTAGCGCCGTGGATCTTGCTGTCAAGCTTGATCGCTAGATTGGCGATTTGCTCGATGCTGGTGAAATCCTCCTGGACCATGACCATCGCCACGCGAATTTCCTTCTTCAGACCTTGTTCGAAGTGGCTGATGAGAGTCGGGACTTCCCATCCAGTAGCTGTCGCGTACAAATTGAATTCGTGTGCATAGGTAGCGACAGAGCCCTTCTGAGTTAAAGCCCGTAAGGCGCGCTCCGCCTTAGACTTCTTCTCGGTGTCGAAGTACATCGCCTTAAAATTGGTGATGAATCGCTCGAAGGTAACTAAGTGGGCCGTGTTAGCGTCAAGGAGTTCGAGGGTCATAGGCTGAGCCCAGCTGCTAGCAGCCCCGGTGAGGTACGATAAGGTGAATACAACCTTGCTTCGATCGTCGGGAAATAGGTGGTGTTGTGCCAACATATACAATTGCACCTGAGTAGCGAAAATTTCCGCTGGTGCACCTCTGGCACCACTGAACTTATCTGGAGTCGATACTTTAGGCCCTTTAGGAGTAGGTACGATCTCAGTAGGTGGCTGCATAGTGACAGTAGGGTTTGGTGGAGGAGCGTTGTGAGGTGCGCTGCGAGAAGATTCAATCGCGGCAAGTCGAGCTTCAGCCTCAATAGACCTGGCTTCAGCTCTCTCCCGTAATGTGCGTTCGTTCGCTAGAGAATTCGAGAGTTCGTTCAGTTGTCTCTGTATGTCCTCCATCGCACTCGGTCCTTCGATTGCTAGGCGAGATGGTCCTTCGATTGCTAGATGAGTTTCAGTATCGAGGAAAGTTTCGGAGTCAGATTCGGCGTCGCCGATTGCGGGGAGACTGTAAGAAGGTGACGTGGTGGCGTATTTCAAGTGGGTTTTAAGTGTGGTGATCTGTGGTCTAGTGATGAATTCTAATTATCTAATCTTATCTAATCTAGTGATGCAGAAGGTTCGGTTATAGTTTCAATTCAATTCGATAAGGTTTCGATGAGTATTCCAAGGGTTCGGTTTCGTTCGAAATATTCGGTTTCAATCTAATTCTAATGTATCGATTTCTTGTTCCTTGATTCCTGATGGGATCCGACAATATGTTATGACCTGCTGTCACGGGGGCTCAGGAGATGAAGGAACTCGGCAGAATCCTTCCTATTGATTAACGAGATTGTCGGATGAGGATTCATACAAGTTGCGTAATACAAAGATTATAGTCATTAGAAGTTTGTGACATGTGTAATCTCTTTCACGAATCCGTTACATTTGGATTGTAACATGTACCCTATGCTTTATTTTGTTTCCTGTCATGCCACAGTGGCAGTTGAAATCAAACCATCAAAAGATTTGGAATCAAAAGCATGCCTTTGCTGAGTCAGCTTGTCCTGTAGTTTGTGTGGTTTTCAAAGAGACCATCATTAGAACCAAATCCATGGCTCATCAAGTCTCATATTGTATTGGCAATCAAATCCACATGAGATTCTTGAGATTTTGAACAGCCACTTGAAAATTTCAAGGGTTATGACCGCAAGACTCTCGAAGACAAAAACACAAGTTCTCAATATGGTGAACTTGTGTTTGCAACTGGTGTTTTGCCAAACGCTAGGGATACTTGGTAGCATGTATTCCTGGCGTTTTCACAAGTCAATGGGGAGTTGGTAGCGCGACAACTTTGGGATGCCAACAGGGGCAAAATGGCATCGTTGATTCACAAACAATAACCTAGTGATAATTCCAAATAAGGCCATTGAGACCGTTTACAAACTGAGTGACTCTCTAGGTAACAAATTGAAAGAGTTAACAAAGGTATTGAAAAAGGGAAATGTTGCATGTATGAGCAAAAATACAAGTGAATCGCCAAAAGAAACAATTTAGAACAATTTTATTTTTGGTAGTGGTTAATCAAAAGGTGGGGACATTTGAACAAACATCAATTGGCGGAAGTGGAAGGTTGATTTTGAAATCCGCCTCGGCTGCCGCCTCAATGAGGCAATTAGCTAACTTGAAGGCATTCAGCGACAATTACAGC
>NW_006769002.1:0-10226 GCF_000204055.1 Melampsora larici-populina 98AG31
TCATCCATTTGGTCACTTGACTGTGCAGGCTGAGCATTGGAGGGCCCAACATGACCTGAGCAGATGAGCTAGCCCTCCCTCAGGCTTCTTGGCTAGGGGATAAAGCCTGAGGAAGGCCTAACCCATCTGCTCAGGCCATGCTGACCATTTGATCAGATGATGAGCTGAAAGAAAACTGGAGGAAAATTGGAAGAAAATTGGAAACAAACTGGAAACAATCTTGGAGAAACCTCCAAACTTTATCTGCTCACATCTATGAGAGCTTCTATTTTTCCCCCTGTGGGTGTGGATAGTACCGTCAGGATACTCCAGAAATTGTGCATATTTCTACATGAATAAACAAGGTTTACAGAGAAAATTCTTCAAGATAGTAGAGGATATTTGGCTGATGTTTTTGGACTGTATCTGAATATTCTTGCAAGTGTTTCTCAAAGAAAATTGAAAAAGCCATATCTTGGCACTCGTGTTCTGTGAGATGTACATATTACTACCGGGATCCAAAAGTCATTGCACATCTGTCTATGCAAATAAGTGAGGCTTGGCCAAAAATCACAAGCCTTGATGGGAGATTGTTTTGAAGAAATTCTGTATCACAATATCAAGCTGCATACAATCAGGTTTACCAGAAGAAATCTGCCACACTGTGTCTGTGTAGGGTTTGCTTGTCAACAAGCGCACACCAACTCCCTTTGAGGCAGAAAGGGAAGTGGTGCGCGCTCGTCAACAAGCGAACGCTACCTGGACACGGTGCCAGATATATCCCACATTGCTAGATTGTTCTGTGCACTTCTTTGAAACACTACCCCAAGACCAATTTTTTCAAGAGATATGGAATAGTGATATCTTAGAAAAGATCATATCAGTACTAGTAGTTGTAGAAACATGGTTCCACCCTTCAGGACATAAACAACACTAAAGTATATGTAATGCAGCCAAAAAAACAATGGTAAACTGGGCCCACAATTTATTGCTTGTTATCAGAGATTCCCTGAATATAATTATGGGATACAAAGTTAAAACCGGGATTTTTCTTCCCAGTTTTTACCCAACAGCCCCAACAGCCCCAGAGCTCTGCCTCGCCCCCACATCCCACGTCCCCATCACTCACCTTCCCCTTTCCCCACATACTACACAAACACCTCCCTCAATCTCCACATTAACTTCAACCACATCAACCACATCAGTATGCCTTCCGATTCAGAACTCCCATCCGAGTCCATCCATACTATCAATTCATCCTCCGAGCCGGATGTTGAAAACCCTTTGACACAGCCTCAACTCCAAATTGATCCTTCAACGCTTGGTCACGTCCTTGCCGGCGTAATTCAACTTGCTCAAACAGGTGTTTCACCTTCTCTGCCTCCATCAAAACGAAACATGCCTTGCAACAAACAAAAAAACTCAACTGCCGCAACCCCTCGCAAATCGAAACCAAAGAAAAAAAAATCGCCCAAAAAAACTCCGCCCAAAAAAACTCCGCCCAAAAAAACTCCGCCCAAAAAAACTCCGCCCAAAAAAAATCCGCCCAAAAAAACTTCAACCAAATCAACTTCAAACAAAAAAAATCAAACAAAAAAGAAGAAGGTGAAGGTGATTCACAAGTCAAGCAAAGGACCACAATTCACTGGGCTCATGATGATAACGGTGATGGGAAAAGTTCCATGTACTTCTTACTCAACTGGCTCACCGAAGAGGACAATTTTCATAGATTCAAATACAAAGGCTCGTATAAGAGAGATGTGGCAGAAGAAATCGAACAGTACTTGATTGATAATGGCATTACCTGGCAAAATCCGCATGCTATTCAATCAAAAGTAAGTTTGTTGGTTATCTTTTATCATATCTTGATAAAATATGAGTTGAACTGATCATCTATGGCTCGTTTTGGGCTTCAGGTTGAGAAATTGGAGGTCCAATGGCAAGCAGCAAACGGGCTTCGTACGGGTACAGGAGGTGGAGTCTGTGATGCTGCTTTGGAACTAAAAAGAAAACATGAATGGGATGATGATAGCCCCAAGTGGGTCCGTGAAAAGATGGTAGCTTTTGGTAAATGTAGTCTTACTCTTTTCTCTTTGATTCACTTTGCTCATCTCTTCTCACTTTGATTTACTTTACTCGTCATCATGATTACTCAACTACTAGGTCCTATTTTGAAAGAATGCAAGTACTACTTTGAGCTGGAGCCAATTTTTGCGACTCGACACGGCAACACTCGGCTTTTGGTTGCACACAACTTACCTCACGACACTGAAGATGAAGATCATCATAGTTACAATCATGAAGACGAACGTGATCCTTTAGAGCACTCACCTAACTCAAATTTGGCTTACCAAGATCGTCAAGATCGTATCCCTTTAGAACACTCGCTCAACTCAAACATCGTTCATGATGACACTTGCCAGATTGATTCAGATGGTTTAATGGAAAAACTCAGGGAGATGTTTGATGACGATGAAGGTGATCGATCTCGCAGCCCATCTTTAGCCTTGACGCAAACACCATATCGACACCAACTTACTAGTTCAACACCTCTGGAACAAACTGCTTCAAAGATTTCTTTAGTGCAATCCACTGCGCAATCTAGTATTGGCAAGCGTTACAAAAAGGGTTCTGCTTCGCAAATTCAGGACCTCGTTCAAACCCAAAAAGTCACTCGTGGTGGTCGTGGCTCTGCATCAGTCGAACCTAGAAACCGGTCTTTCCGTGGCTCTGAATCAGTTGAACCTAATAATGAGATCAAGGAGGAAGACTTCATTTCAATGCACGAAATGAAGTTTGATCGAATGTGCAACATAGCTGATAACTTAGCTACTATGTTCCCTCAAGCACCAAAACCGGTCTTAGACGAATCACAAGAAAAGCAAAAAGCAAAAATTGAACTTGAAACGGCCGAGGTGGTGTTAAATAATGAAAAGAAGAAGCTTGAATTAAATGAATTTGATCTGGGTGTCAAGAGAGATCATCATGAGCTTGAAATGCAAGCAAAGCGGGCCGATTTGGAACAGCAACAGACTGTAGGACATGCACGATTAATCAGCATGTTGATGAAAGATAATTCTCTTACCCTTGACGAGGCGGTGAGTGCTGCCAGAGCTGCTGCAGGAATAGTTGCCTCAACTCGTAGCTCGTAGTTAAATTATTGCAGTGTGAGTGTTATTTCATGTACTTTATTTATTCAACTTTTTAGCTGATATTTGAGGGAGTTGTGCAATTAGGTCCAAACAAACTATAATCAAAGTATTAAAGATTATGATTTATAATCATATAAGTTCTTTGTAAAATTATTCATTGAAAGTCGAAAAATCATGTTTGTTTTATGATTGAATATCTTTCAAATTGTGTTCTCACTCATCTCAGTTTTTGTTTGATGTCATTAGTTTTTAAAAGATGTCTCAGATATTTGATTTGATACTCAGAAAAATAAGTTACAAATGGCTTTGAAAATGCAATGTGATTGATGTTCTTGTTTGTTTCAAATTATCTTGTGTTCGATTTTTTGAAACAGATGATATCCATTCCAAAATAGTGACTGATATATTTTGATTGATGATATTTGTATAAGACACACAAAGGCAACTGTAAGGAAGAGTATGGGTACGAGTTAGTTACATATAGACTATGGGGTTACAGAGTAGAGTGTAGTGTTTCTTATATAGATTGTCCATCCTCTTTCCTTTTTGGTTTCTTCTCTTGAGGAACCCTTTTCCTCCTTCTCTCTACTAGTAGCTTTTCTTATTGATTGTTCGGTGTTTTATAGGTATGACTCCCTCAGGAGGAACCCTTTTCCTCCTTCTCTCTACTAGTAGCTTTTCTTATTGATTGTTTGGTGTTTTATAGGCCTTTTAAGAAATCATACTCAGGTGCTACTTTCGTCTGGCTTCGGCCGTGTGCCCTCAGAATCAGTGAAGGTCGACTAGAGAGATCGACCTTACACTTTTTTAAAGTACACCTCCGAGTTCGAAGGCGTCGATCGATTCTCGAACTCAATCTATTGCGCCACTATTCAATTAAACCTTAAACCACTCAATTCAATTCAAAATTTTTTTGAACACTCGATTCTCCTTTTTTTTATTATTTCTATTACCTGCTTTAGCCTGACACCTGAACTTAAAACCAGTTACCCCGCACTTCCAGTATCCTGCCCAGTCTCACCTGCTGTCCTGTCTATGTCTGATAATCGTCTGGGTTTTAATCGAACAACACGTCGAAAGCCAGGAGATCCAATACCTCCAGTCGATAACCCAGAACGCATCCTGTTCCCATCTCGTGGTGTTCCGGCTCCGATATCTTGCACTCCTATTAGACCTACCTCAGCTCCGCCACTCTTACCCTTGGTCGAATCTACGGGTTCGACACCTTTGATAGTACAACAGTGGGATTCTATTGTTAGCCCACCGAATCCTAACGGCTACCCTGTGATCACGGCGAACTGGCCGCTACCATCTGACGGTCTTTCCCTGGATCAACTTTCGGAAGATTCGCTTGCGGTCGATAGGCAGGTTAATCATCCAGCCTCGAATTTGCGCCATCCTCGCCACAGCATCCCTGGAAACTTCGACCCGCATTCCTCCTTCATCAGTTCGGGGGAGGAGACCATTCTGAATATGGCGAATCGACAGTCTACTTCCCAACCTCCCGAGTTTGATGTGAGTGCGGAGTTGGCTCGAATAAAACTTGATAACGATGGACTACGTTCAGACAACGCTGGTCTTCGAACAGAGATTAGCGAAGTTCGTAGCCTCTTGCAGAACTTCTTGCAAAGTCAGAGGCCTCAGGACGAATCTCGTGAGGGTAATGTCACTGCCCGAGGGGGATCTTCTACTCAGCAACCCAGCCCGGGAGTGGGTCATGAGGCGACCCCACAAATATTCACCTCGACACCGGCGGTAGGACGACAGAATCTTTTCAATATTCCGCCTTCCTTGCCTTCGGTCGCTGATACCCCGGTCTCTGTGGCTCCGGCTCCTGCCGATTTGTCGAAGTTCCGTGCTACTGACTGGCCCCAATATAAGGGCAAATTTGGCGATGTTGCCGCCTTTCACATGTGGCAATACCAGATGGAGACCACCTTCCGTGTCAAACAAATTGATCGACCGGAAGATCGGTTTCGTATACTCCCGATGGTCCTGGCAAATGACCCGGCTTCGTCTTGGTGCCGGCGATCGGAACGCAACTTTGAGGGTAAGACGTGGGAGTCTGTGATGTTGGAGATGCAAGGTGTGGTGTTGCCGGTTGGTTGGGATGAAGCGGCTAAGGAGCGCTTACGTGAATTAGCCATGAAGGGGAATGAGTCGGTAACAGCTTATTGTGGACGGGCTAGGATGATTCAAGAGGAAATTGGGGTTGATGACTGTAGTGATGAGAGTTTGGCTGAGGCGGTAGTGGGAGGGACATCAGGGACGTTTAAGGCGTGGATCAAGATGGAGCGCGTCGTGAAGAACAGCCTGGACCCTCTAACGAAGCGCTTCTCGTTCCCTGTCTTCGAGGATTGACTCGGTTCCATTTGGCTCCTTGCCCAATCAATTGACGGGCGGAACACTGGCCGATCACAATCGACGGCGGGACCCTCCTCGACTGCAGCGGGTACTACACCAGTTGTTCATCCTAGATCGACTCACTCGGTTAATCTGGCGGCTTCGAACGCCAACCGTCCTCCTCTGTCGCCTGAAGAGCTTCAAGCCCGTAATGTCCGTTTTGGCGCTTACATGCGATCCATCGGCTTATGTCCTCGCTGCAAAACCTCGTGCAACAAGTGGTTGGGAGGTTGCGAAGCGAGACCTAGTGCTACGTTTTTTTCCGTTCCTATGGAGTTCCCGCGAGCACCACCCTATCCATCCGCCAAGGGTGGCGCACCTATCCCACCATCTAAACCTGCAGTGCCGACAGGTGGTGCGAGACCATCTCGTCGTGTGGACGTGGCGACTGTGGAAACGGGTCAAAGTTCGGTGGATGTTGCGGCGACGGGTAACTTTCCTGACCTGGGACGTGCAGATCTAGCTGCTTACGAGCAATTGATCAACCACTTGAACGGGCCAGCCGATGACGATGTTGTGGAGGCGGCTGAGTACGAAGCTTCTCCTGATTGATCTATGTATGGCAAGACCCTGATTATGAGCTGGCTTTTGAACGGGGTACCCCTTCGTGTTCTAATTGATACCGGTGCAGGGACGAACCTCCTCTCGGAACACGCGGTTGACCAGCTACACCTCATTCGACGGCCTTTGCCGGTACCAATCACGGTACGTCCTGCGATCCTTTCAGAACCGACACCTTTTGTTTTGAAGGAGTTCACCTTTGCTCACGTCAAGGCTCCTCTTCCCTCCTTTACGTTTGGGGCGACAGCTTTCAAGATAGCGCCGCTTGGGGGAGAATATGATGTGATTTTAGGGGCGCCTTTCCTTTCTAAACATCATCTTACTGTATCCTTGTCCCGACGGCTGCTGCGCAATGAAAAGAACAGTTACGAATTTTTTGAACAGTGTGTGATTGATGAGAAGAGAAAAACTGAGGAGTTGAAAAAGAAGAGAGATGTATTGGTGAATACAGTGTTGCAGAATTTGGAGAAAGTGAATGAAGTACATGAATTTAGCATGAAAGAAGTAGCTATGTTAAAAGAATTTGAGGACCTTTTCCCTGATGAGTTGCCAGCGGTGTATGAAATGGATGATGATGCTGAAGAAATTTTCCCAACTGAGTTGCAAGCCGAATCTAGTAGGATTCGTCATCGTATCATTCTCACCCAGCCTGATATTCAAATTAACGACAAACAATACGGGTACCCACGGAAACACCTTGACGCGTGGAAAAAACTGATCAATCAGCATATCGATGCCGGTTGACTTCGGAAATCTTCGAGTCCTTATGCGTCACCATCGATGATCATACCGAAGAAAGACCCGACAGCCCTTCCTCGCCTCATCTGTGATTACAGGACCCTGAACAAATACACTGTGAAAGACCGGGGACCCTTACCGAATCCCAATGAAGCGGTGAGGCTTGTCGCATCGGGTAAGATCTACTCGTCTCTGGATCAAATCAACGCGTTTTTTCAAACAAGGATGGAGGAAAAAGACATACCACTGACTGCCATTAAGACTCCGTGGGGTCTGTACGAGTGGGTTGTGATGCCTATGGGGCTAACTAATGCGCCGGCGACACAACAACGTCGTTGCGAGGAGGCCTTGGGGGATTTGGTGAATAAGGTTTGTGTCGTGTATCTGGATGATATCGTGGTCTTTTCTCAGACGGTGGAGGAGCATGAGTATCACTTACGAGAAGTCTTGAAACGTCTTCGAGCAGCTAGACTCTACTGTGGCATTAAGAAGACCCAACTTTTCCGCCGACAGATCAAATTTCTCAAACATGTGATTGGAGACGAAGGCATCATGGCTGATGAGGAAAAAGTAGAGAAGGTGGCGAACTGGCGGTCTCCTAAGAATCCAAAGCAACTCAAAGAATTCTTAGGGACCGTGCAGTGGATGAAGAAGTTTATCGAAGGATTATCTAAATATGTTAGCACATTGACGCCGTTGACTAGTTCTAAGCGCAAACCAGAGGACTTCAAGTGGACAGTAAAAGAAGAGGACACTTTTAACAACATCAAACGCATGATCACCACCTTGCCGGTCCTCCGAAACTTAGATTACGACTCTGAGGAGCCGGTTTGGCTTTTCACCGATGCTATTCAAGGTCACAATTGGGAAACCGCTTCCCCGGTTGCTTATGATGGTCGAACCATGACGGGCGCAGAACGTAATTACCCTGTACATGAGCAGGAGTTATTGGCTGTCGTGCACGCTCTTAATAAGTGGCGACTTCTCCTTCTAGGTTTAAAGATTAATGTAATGACGGATCATCATTCTTTAACATATTTGCTGAAACAACGAAATCTCAGTCGCAGACAAGCACGCTGGTTAGAAATATTATCACAATTTGATCTAGATTTTAAATATCTACAAGGTGCAGACAATTCAGTTGCGGATGCGCTATCGCGCATTGATACAGCGGCCTTGACTGAATCTCGACCCGCGCTGGATGCTGAAACTCGTCAAACTATTACGGAGGGGTATAAGACGGACCCATTTTGTATCAAGCTAGCAAAAACCTTACCACTCCGGGCGAACTGTAGATGGGAAGATGACTTGATGTTGATGGATGATAGGGTTGTGGTCCCAGTGAACGGGGAGTTGAGGACTGCTTTAGTGAAATCGGCACATCAAGCAGTAGGCCATTTAGGAAACCTCAAGACTTACCATCGTTTGAAAGAAGAGTTTTTCTGGCCGGGATTGAGTGATGAGGTTGAGAGGTGGGTCAGGCGTTGTGATGAGTGTCAAAGGAACAAAGCGCGAACTACTCTTTTGCCAGGACGAGCGCAGACCACGGATCTACCCAAACGGCCGATGAGTAGTATAGCGCTGGACTTTGTGGGACCTCTACCTAAGGTTTCAGGTTACGATATGCTACTGTCTTGTACCTGTCGACTTACCGGGTTTGTACGCTTGATACCTACGAATCAGAAGGACTCGGCGGAAAAGACGGCTCGTCGCCTTTACGGTTCTTGGTTATCGCTTTTTGGAGCTCCGGATGAGATGCTGGGTGACCGTGACAAGATATGGGTCTCTAAGTTCTGGAAAGAACTCCATTGCCTGTTGGGTATTAGTATCAATATAACCACCGCGTATCATCCTCAAGCGGACGGCCGTTCTGAGCGTACGAACAAAACCTTGGGTCAAATTCTACGATTTTCAACTCAAGGCCGTCAGGGACGTTGGTTAGAGTCCTTACCTTCAGTCGAATTTGCCATCAATTCGGCAGTCAATTCGGCGACGGGGGTTTCGCCCATGTATTTCGTACTAGGTCATCAGCCGCGACTTTTTCCAATCCCGTCATCGAGAGCATCGAGCAGTCGGGACGTTGAGAAGTGGGTGATGTCTCGACAGGCTGACTGGGCCCGTTGTCGAGATAAGCTTTGGGTCTCGAGGGTTGAACAGGCGGTACAGTACAACAAAAGAAGGGGGGGCGACTTGAAGTTGGAAGTAGGGGATCAGGTGTTGGTAGACAGCACACATCGAAGCGCGCAAGTGGGGGGGAAGGTGGCAAAGTTGAGAGCGAGATTTGATGGTCCGTACAAGGTGCTGGAGGTCATTAATGGAGGGAGAGATGTCCGATTACGACTTTCGGCCAACGATAAATCTCACGACATCTTCCATATCTCGAAGCTGAAGAAGTATCAGACAGATGAGTTGGTGGATAACTGTTGAGTGGGGCGAAGGACTACCCTGTGCAAGTAAGTTCCTTCCTTAAGTATGCACCGCCGCGGGGTTCTACCACCTCCCATTTTCGCAACAACACCTTGGCCACGCCTGTGAGCACATAATCTTCGACCTTGCTCTTTTCAGGACGTGACGCGGCGCGGGGATTCGACGATTCTTCAAATGCCAGGATTTACGGATTTAGTTATCAATGGTTTCCTTTTCTTTCCTTTCTTTTATTTCTGTTTCAATTTTTAATTTTTTATTTTCTGTTTCAATTTTAATTTCTTTTATCTCACGTTAATTTAGTTTCTTCTTTTGATTATTTCTTCAATTTTGTTTTGTTCTATGTTCTGTTTTGTTTACTTTTGAATTTGGGAATAGTGGAGGAAGTCTTTAGGGGGACTTTTGTTTTAGTTGGGGGGGGTGTAAGGAAGAGTATGGGGTACGAGTTAGTTACATATAGACTATGGGGTTACAGAGTAGAGTGTAGTGTTTCTTATATAGATTGTCCATCCTCTTTCCTTTTTGGTTTCTTCTCTTGAGGAACCCTTTTCCTCCTTCTCTCTACTAGTAGCTTTTCTTATTGATTGTTCGGTGTTTTATAGGTATGACTCCCTCAGGAGGAACCCTTTTCCTCCTTCTCTCTACTAGTAGCTTTTCTTATTGATTGTTCGGTGTTTTATAGGCCTTTTCAGAAATCATACTCAGGTGCTACTTTCGTCTGGCTTCGGCCGTGTGCCCTCAGAATCAGTGAAGGTCGACTAGAGAGATCGACCTTACAGAAACACATCATAAGTTTGACGCGAGGAAACAAAATCCTCAAAAAGCTGTTTTTGTCTTTCTTCATTGCGGTCAGCCGACAATAAATAACCATCTTCTTCATCTTCAAATTGAGGAGCATTTGGGGGTGCCTGACGCACCCTTGTCTCATTGTCAAGTCCTTCATCAAATCTTCCCAACACTCCTGACCAT
>NW_006769002.1:10699-12477 GCF_000204055.1 Melampsora larici-populina 98AG31
AACTCGTAGTAAAGTGATCCTGCGATTGAGATGGCAATACCAACATGGCGTTGTAGGCATAAGAAACATTTACGAGTCCAATAATCTTTGGGGTGTTCCCCGGGGCGCATTTGATAAGGGGAATAAGAGTTCCGTCTACGAAGCCCACACAGTCTTTGGAAAAACCCCGAGACGCAGCTTCATTTTTAAGATTCCGACAAGCTGCTCGTGAAGGCCACCGAACGTAATCTTGGTTCCAAATCGAGTACAGCCAGGATAAATCGTTTTGTCCAGTTCTGAATGCTACCCTCTGTTATAGGATAGACCACAAAAGTCAGTTTATAATTGCCAAAATTTGATAAATATCCATCTATACCTGAGCAATTGAACAGTCGAGCTAAATGAAAGTGATCTCCACCGTTTCCTGATGTTCCTAAGTTTGCAAGTCCAACAAGTGCCTGCCACCAAACCGGGACTTGGTTGACATTCGAGTTGTTATGAAAAACCGGGTTATCTTGAATTAAGCTGACCAGCTTGTCAAAAGATGGCTTTGACATTCGTGCCTGAAACAAATCGTCAACCAAAAATTTGTAAGAGGGATTTGGTAGTGTTACCTACCAGCTTTATAAAACCATCACCACCTTCCGAGATCATTTGATGAAACCAAGCATTTCAAAGCTCCGATCGACCACGTGAGATCCGATCGACCACATATCGATTCTGGTTGACAATTTTCAAAGCTTTGTTGAGCAATTCAATCTCGGCGATTGCTTTTGCTTGCTGTTGAGCTCCAATTAGAATAATGTGATGTGTTTTTTTTATTATTGTGATGAACTCTATGATCCCGACTAGAAAGATCCATGCGGCCTTTTTTTGATCCTCGTTTGATATTGCTAGTCGAAAGATGTGAAGCGTTTGAATTAAACGGAAGAGAAACTGCACGGCGCCAAGATCAAAATCTAGTGAAGCTAGGATTCCACGTCGGTTCCGAGCAAGAGCTTTTCTTGCATGGTGTGCGGCTTGGATTGACCTTTTGAGCACTTGTTTACGAGTGAAGCGAGGCATGGATTGAGATGGTTGATGTAAAGACGGGAGTGGTGAATTAGGAGAGTGGAGTGTGTGGTGGGAGGACCGGTTGGGACCAAAAAAAAGGTTTTGAAGTTGAGGTGAGGTGAAGAAGGTGAAGGATTGGGTGTGATGGGGAATTTGGGGCATTCAAAGTAGAGAGAACTGGGAAACCGGGAAAAAAATCCCGGTTTTAACTTTGTATCCCATAAATGCATTGGATCCTATGTTCAGGTAAAGTTGTGTCAAAATTTTATTGGAAACAACTTGAAGGTTGCTTGAAGTCCTTTTGAAGTCAGTGGTAGGCCCTGGCTTGCCAGTGCCTAGTAGCTGGGGGTGGTGACAATAGATTGTATTGTGTGGTCATTTTGTTGTGGCCTCAACAAAGTCGCAATGCCTATATCTTCATTGTGTATACTTGTGACAAAATGAAAATGCTCCAGTAGATATAGTGTTGCAATTGCTGTACAACACCATTGTACCAATAGAAAATCCTCAATTGTGTCTTTTTCATCTTTCACCTGTATTTGTATCTTTTTTTCATTTTGGATTCCTTAAAAGCAGTGTACACTTCAGCCATAAGGTCCTTTGATGTTTTTACTATGAAGAAACTCCTGGAGGATTTGCACATTACATCAAGAATCTAAGACCAAAAAAATCCAACCTTTTTGGACAAAACAGGGAATCAAATTTGCATCACATATCTCAACACCTTGTACCAAGAAAAAGATATG
>NW_006769003.1:0-999 GCF_000204055.1 Melampsora larici-populina 98AG31
TTTTTAAAGGTCATTTAGAATCAAAAAGAGATAAGGTTGTCTCCATGGAATTTGGAAGTTTTCCACTATAGTTTCGCCGATTAACTCTTGGAGATCATCAGAGAAATTTACACTGCAAGCTCTCATAGTTGCCAAAGCCGATCGAGTGTCCTTGATATATTGATCAAGAGAAGTGAAAATAATACGAGTGAAAGCTGAATAAGCTCTACCCTTACTACTAGAGGTTGTGGCTTGAAACTTTTCTTTCATGAGTAACCAGATTTTCAACGGCTGATAGATAAAGCCTTCTGATTCCACGATGATACGGAATTGTTGAGTCATATGACTGAACATAATACCTGCGGCTTTGCGTTGTCGCATGACATAAACGTCATAAAGAACTTTTCGCTCTTGTGAAACCGGTCCTTCTGGTGCAGGAACAACTTCTGCATCCGAGTCGATGAACTCGTCAAGTGAGGCCGACATAAGAGCACCGGTGATATCACCCTTCCATTCGGGGTAATTGTTGTCGTCGAGTTTGACGATTCGTAAACGAGCTTCAGAAGACATTATAGATGAATGAATTGGGTGAAGAAGTGTTCGTGTGTGTGTGTGTGGTGAAATCTCCAATCGATCAGAATTTGATGTGCGATAGCAAAAAAAAATTTAAGCTTCGTGTTTAGCGAGATGTGATGAAGATGGTTTTCGAATACAGCTAGAGAGCTGGGCTCATAACCAATTGAACGATGAACTAATGCTGAGATTGTTCAAGGTGTCAGCTTTGTAAACAAGCTGCACACTGATCGAGAGAAGGAACAATCTGAACGTAAGAGAAGATTGTTAAAAGAAAAATAAATATAGTTCGATAAGAGAAAAAGAAGTACAATAGTGATCTCTGAATGACTCTTATAGAACTTTACTATTATGACGTCATTAACAATCTTACATAACCAAAACATGATGTGATCAAAGAAACCAATGCGCTGATAAATTACACGTTGAGATTACCAATCTCAATTG
>NW_006769003.1:1553-7897 GCF_000204055.1 Melampsora larici-populina 98AG31
AAAGATGGAGTCAATGGAAGAATATTGGAGAAAGTAGAAAAAGATTCGAGACTTACGAATCTTAGTAGGGGTGTAACAGTACAAGTAGAGTCCAGCGACTGAGGCAAACGATATACGAGCTCCTCGACTGTCATTCTGAAAAGGCCGAGTTCAAAACGTCTGAACAAATGATACATTATTTGCAAAGAAGTATCAGGTGGAGACTTACTTTTCAACTTTGGATGGCTTCCCCGTGGTCGGCTCTACTATCACGACCTGGAGTAAAAACACAGTCAGCATTGTGAAGAGGTGTGGACACTTCACAACCACCCCTCTACTTACGGCACACGTTTTGAGCATGGTACAAGACAAATGATGTTTCGACAACTGGCCGGCACATCTAAATATCGCAAAGTATACCAGTCAAACAGGATATGGTCAGGGTTGGCCTGTCAACTCAAGATCTATTTCAACTTCGGTGCGAGCTTAAAAAATATTTGACGACTAACACTAAGCAGTCTTGCAATATACCTCCGAATGGTGCCCGATCTGTGGGTCTACATTCAACAACATTGCGAGAAGTTTTGCGTTTTTGTAAAGGACTGAAGCTACTCCGTTCATCAAGCGCTGAATCACTCATATGGAAAACAGAAACCGAGTTGATGTCCCCCAATCGCGGCGATATTTGCAAGATGATAGTCAAGAGGATGTAGAATTTCATGATGAGAGAGAGGTGGAGATCTGGATTGTCGATAGTTGAATCAAGACTTGGCTGCTGTTGCCACCCATATGTACATGCGGCATTGAAGCAGAGTCAACCAGTCTCATAGTCACTTCAAATTTCATGCATTACGATGCGTTCTCAGATACGGAGGTCGAGATGTATGTACATGGAGGCCCATCGCAAAGCACCCAACCTCACCCCGGTATCTTTCGACCGCCCCTTCGCCACCACTTGCAAGGCACGTCGTAGAGAAGAGCACCTACATAGGGCCGCCAACGAACAGACCTCGGATAACTCCTACTGAGCGTCACTGTCGGCCCATGGTCACTTGGCATCAAGATGCGTGTCCTACGGACAAGCTACAACAACCAGCGTCAAGATATTTCGCAAGGTTTCTACGCTTATTCTGGTCAGGGATATCACTTGATTATATCAAATGAAGTCTTGTTAAGGTATCAGTTTTGTTGTCTTTCTGATGCCGATAACTTTGAGGAGATGGATTTGATGATGATACACTTCCGATGATGTGACGATATTGTGGTGGTTTTGAGGCTTGATGCATGGATGTTGAGATGAGAGCTTTGATATAGAAATTTGAGTTGGAAATTCGTGATGAGTGTAAATGGAATAATTTATCTACTTTATTTGAACTTTTCTTCTCATTTGTCATGAATTTATTCTTGGGATTTCTTAATTTGTAATTGAAGAGACGTGTTGAAGTTTGAAAGCTCAAGCCTTTCCTCTTTTTTCCTCTTTAAACATAAATTGGAATTTCGCAGTGCAACCTCCAATCAAGCTGTTTAATCCACACACAAGCCATCTTGAATTGGTTTGGTAACTTATTTCCCTTTTTACCATCAAATCTTCTCAACAAGTATCCTAACTTTTTGAACCTTTTGCTTTCAAGGGAAGATTACCACTCTCCAATCCATTCTAGTATGACTTTCGAAGTCCAAAATGGTTTATAATTTATCAAATCAGCTTCAGATAAGATAAACAAATGGTTGATCATCAAATTTAAACTTTACGACATTCTTTGAAATTATTATCAGCAAGTCCGAATCAAAATCAATCAAAACTCCTCAGCACACCCACACACACCTTCGTTTTTAATTCTTTCTTTCTCTTTTTGAATTATCATCACGATTAATTCCGATCAATTTGGGTTGATGAACTTAAGAAAGAAAGGAACTATCATTTAATTATAACTTCATCATCTCTGTTTGATTAATTCGACTTATAGGTCAAGGTCTTGGAGTTAGACCAGTCAATTTGAAAATCGGCAAAATCACATTCTTTTATAATTTTTTCCCTTTCCTTTGCTTCATTAGCTTAATCAATAGTGGATCTTTTTGTTTGATTCCAAAGATCATCATTTGTCAAATTGTTATTGTCCTTGTTGTTTGACTTCCATTCAACTCAACTCATTTGCCTAACTTGGCTCTACTTCTTTTATTTTCATTTTCATTTGGAGATGATACCTTTGAAGTAATCCTTTCTATCAATCAATTCAAATCATCAACAATAACAACGACCTCAAACTGATCCTTTCACTCTTCATGAACTTCAAATCTATCCTTCAAACACATTCATTCATTCAACTCACCCTTTATTAATCTCAATACACCTCAAATACTTTTAAACTCAATTGAAATGCACAATCTTAATACCCACGCCTACGTCTTACCTCACCTTAATCGATTTGTTCGTCGGACTATCATTGAACCTTCTCATAACGATCATCCACACGAATCCTACATCTCTGGATCTGATCTGAATAGTAATCCATTGATAAACCTTTCGACTCCTATACATCATCAACCTAATTCCCCTATCACACCGACTGATTGCCCTTCTCAACTCGAATTCTCCAAGGCACTTGATTTACCTCATCAACGTGCTAAGAATCAGAATCCAACCTTTCTCAATCATCAATATAAAGAAGGTTGTCGGTGTCATTGGTCTAGTACTCGATTAGCAGGACAACAGGACGGCTTGATTTGCGACTCGGCTCCTCATTATTATCATCACTCCGAGACTGGTGCGGTGATTCGTGGGCCGCTCAAGTCATCATATCAACCTTCCTCCGCACATGCGGCCATCCCCGCACCTCTTCCAAAGCCTTCGCGTCCTGATCAAGATCGTCTGCCAACTTCGGCTAAGCCAGTTGTTTGGGAGGGTCATATCGCTAATCCACCTCTCAAGCCGGATCACAAGCCCATTCTCGTGCCAATCTCAATTCCACAATCCCTCAAACCTCAACCTCCTGCTCCACATACGGCAGATAAGACAACTCAGCCTTCTCATTCCCGCCCCATCCCTTCGGTTGTTAGTCCGGTGAAACTTGCTCAGCCAGCTCCACCAACAGTTGCACATCCTGCCAATTCTCACCCTCTCTCTACAGATGCTAATCCAGCGCAACACGGTCAACCAGCTCTGCCAAAGCATGATTCTCCGGTCTCAGTCACTCCCTCGGTTCTGTCTGCTTCTACGCCGGCTCAACCTCACACCTCACGCCCTGCTCAAGCTCCGGTCAACCGAGAAGCTACCGGTCCGGCAGTCACAAGTCAGAATTTAGGCACAAGTAATGGAACTAGCAACAACACCCCTGATACAACCATCAATGTTTCCCCCGGCGCTTCAGTCACTACTCCAACCCTTGACGCTTCAACCTCTTCTACTACTCCTGCCCCGATCCTTCCAGTTCAGACCTCCAACGATTCGGGTGCTAATCGACAGATGGTCTATACTTCTACTATGAGTGCCAACGGTGCAAACTATACTGGTATGCCCACGAGCCCGTAAGTCTATATCTTTCCCCAGGTCAAAGTAAGATATGGCATACTGATCACACAATGACTCCTCACACTTTTCTAACCTCCCTTAGGACTAGCAATAATACCTTTTCAAACTATGTTGGCGACAATACCTTGAGCCGCACTCCACATGACTCTAGTAACACTGAATTGGCGAAAGCACTAGGAGGAACATTTGGAGGAATTATCGGTCTTTCACTTTTATTGATTGCTGGTGTTCTCTATTCACGGCGTAGCTCACCTCGACAACGAGGTGAAAGTTTTGCCGGAGTCAGAAGATCTCGTCACTCATCACTTACCGGTCCGCCAATGATGACACAAGTCACAAGTGGAATCACCACCAATGCGTCTTATGGCAATGTCCAAATGGCCTCAACGGGTGATAGTTTGATGCTACCTGCCGATCCGGTCACACGATATTCTTCCAATGGAACGGGGTTATTGAATAAACTTCAAGGCACAACGGCAGCACTACAACAAGCTGGATTGATCACCCCAACCAGCTCGATGGAAAACAATCAGAATGCCTCTGAAGCTGCCGCAACCCAAGGTCCCTTTGAGAATGTTCACGACACAACACCTGCTGCAGGCGCCGGAAGTATTCATAATCCATTTGCAAGTGAACCATCAGAAACACATCATACGGACGAAGGTAGTGCTAGTGGTGAGAGAACACCAGAAACTATTCGATTCGGAGCTCCTCGGAATAGTCAGAGAGTTAGCGGAGGTGATCAAGCTTGGTGGGGGAGTGCTACTTGATGCTTGAGTGTTTGGATGGACAAGCTGGGTTACAATTTTGTTTGCATTAATTTATTTAGTAGTTATAGGGAAAGATAATCATCTCTTGTTTTTGGTCACTCCTCTCTCTCTCCTCAACTCTCTCGTCATATCTTCCGTGTATTGGTGAGAAGGAGATACAAGATCGATCTTTCCTACTACTACTATGCGATCGTACCTTTCCACTGCTGCATCCATAAGCATGTTTTCTTCATTTTCTTTTACAGAGAGACACTGATGATCATCAATTGGATAAGTGATATTAGGGTATCGATCTTTGAGTTTGTTTGAATTTGTTTGTATATTTCCATAATTTATACTTTTTTTATTGGAAACTCTTTTTTTGATTTATTTATTTCTTAGCAAATGGTGATAACACTTCAAATCTGTTTCTCATTTTTTCTTTTTTGGTTTCACCTACTTTTTTTTTTTTTTTAATTTTTTTTAATTTTTCTGGTTTCTTTTTTTTTTTGTGTTGGTGGACAGTTTTTTTTTTGATTCGTGAATCGTAGTGATTGGTAATAATGTTTTTTTGGTTTGAAATGGTGTTCATTTTGAGAGAAGGGGTTTTTGCACACAAGGAATTGAGATCATAAGAGGTTTTTCTTGAGATATTTATATTTTTTGAGATCTCAATTTTCTGTAAGGATGAGGACTTGTCACAAGATCTTCTTCGAGATTCATAGGAATCATTAATCCATTCAACACTACCTCCCTCTGTTTTCAAATGAGAAAATCTGAGGAATTGCATCATCACACAGACAAATCGTCACAAGTTGTGCATTCAGGTCAATGTAGTTTTGAAGAGCCACATTGTCGCCGCATTTGCCTCAACATACCATGTCATCATCCAACCTTGGAGGACAGGCATCACGAATGTCTTTGTCGTATAGTTGCAAAAAAGGTAGAAATACAAAATCTTTCTGTAGTCTTCAAGCACATGTTCTTAAATTCAAGGTTGTAAACGGCTTGTCGGAGTCCCATGGCACCTGGAGTCGAAATTGCCGCTGTCAAGATCAAGACGCATGTAAAAGAATGTGGGACCTGAGCAGCACGCTTTCTTCTTCCTCTTGACGAACTGCTAAATTTCTCTCGCGAATTCTGCGACGTCCAATTGCCAGTAGTGATGCGGTACCACGGTACCTTAGGGGACATCCAAAAAGTCAAGACCCCTGGAACAAATGCCCATGAACCAGTATTGCACAAGAAATCGACTTTTCCTTTTGCCAGCATCGTCGATCGCATCGGATTGTATTAGAGGTACATACCAACCCATCTTAGACCTGTTGACCATCTTCTTAGCATCTCGAACCACAAGTGCTTGGGTTCGTAGTTTTTAGAGTGTCAAAGTCGATTCGGTTGGTCCTTCGAAGCGCTTGTCGAATCAAACCTCCGATTCTCAGATAGCCCAACATGACATTGTCGAAGCCCTCAAAGAACCCGAACGGATCAGTGGATTGCCTTTGTTTTAATCCATGTAGAAATTTATTGAATAGTAAATTCGAATGTTATAAGGTTCGTAAGCATTTTGATTCAGCTTGAAAATTGCTATGACCGACTGACTAATCTGATCCTGTCTCACTCAGCTTAAACAATACGATGAAGGAAACATACATCGCTTCAAGCTACCCAAACAATATAATCCAACTATCGAACATAAGCGCATCAGTTTCAATTCAGATGAATTGAAATTAGAATCCAGAGAAAACCATCTATTGTCGGGTCTCTTCCCTTCAGATCGTCATGATGTCGAATCGGACCCTTCCGTCTCTCAGGCCGAATTATTGGAGCCACAATTGATTTGGATAGACCGAACTGACTTACAAATCTGGTCAGTTGTGTTCAATTCTGTGAGCCACTCATAGCATCAATACTATCTTTTTTTGTTAATCAAGCATTTGAGGATCTAACAACTTGTATACTTTTCATAGCCCAGTAACCTCGAAGATCTTGAGATCGTACCTCTGTTAACACTCCCGGACTCGCGTCATGAAGCAGGTCTAGAGGATAAGATGATTGAAGAAATCGAACTTGATACGCCTACAGCT
>NW_006769003.1:8508-13058 GCF_000204055.1 Melampsora larici-populina 98AG31
GTACAGCTGGTCACAAACCTCGACAACATTGACGATTCAATTTCCGATCCCCGATCAACTTCCTACAAAATCCTTTAACCTTATTTTTGACGCCAATCAAATTACTTTGAAACTTCAATCAACCTCTTTGACAGAAGATTTGGCAAAGAAGTCTGATCAATATATTCGTACTCTCTTCAAATACTTCAAAACGTCTATTGATTCATCCTCTTCATCAGCTCTACTTCGACTTGAGCTTTGGGATCAAATTCAACCCAAGGACTCAGTTTGGTATACGGATACCTCAGATCAAGGTCATACTACTCTTACAATAGAGCTCGAAAAGCGTCACGAGCTACGTTGGCCACAAGTCTTTAAATCTGATGATCAACTCGATCAAGTCTTTGATCCAGCTGACTATGAAGCCATTCGATCCAGGCTCGAGAAATATACAACTGATCTAGATCTAGATAGCAGTCTAAGCTCCATTCAAAAACAAAAACAAGGTCTTGGTGCTATACCTATTACTGGATCTACTTCGGGCCAACCATCTTCTACAGTTTTAGGTGGTAAGCATATCGGTCTAAGTAATGCCGAAGTGGATGATGAGATTGATTCGGGAAATCAGAGTCAAAGTCTTGGAGCGGTCTTTACATGGTTAAGTCCAGTGAATGGTGATGAATCATTGGAATCGAAACATCATTGGATCACTATCACACCTCATGAGATGATACCAGTGGAGATCATCTCTAGAAGCTTACCGGTTCATAATCTCGAACCTGAAATCCCAAGTTCCAACCCAACAAGATCATCGATCATGATCAAGAATGATATAGACGGACTTGTATTTGAGTCACCTATCAGTTCGACTCGATCGATGTCACCTAATTATCAATGGGATCATATTCAAACCATTCCTGCCATGTCATTTGTGATGGCATCAAAACGAGATATAAGATTAAGTTGTTATACAGAAGATCAAACGATCATCTTTGAAGACTCACGTGTATCCATGGAGGATGAAGGTAAACAACAGATTGGAAATATGATGATTTATTATCATTCGAAACATTCAAAACCAATTCAATCAGATCAATCTGTTATTAAACTGAATCAAACCCCATGTGGATCTTTGATTGGAGTGATCGGTTTAAGAAATCATCATCAAGATCATTCAAATGGTTTAATCATGGTTTGTTTATGTGAAAAAGAAATAATTATATGTAAGAATTTATAATTATTTTTTGGTGAAATCAATGGAAAAGATTGATTATAAATTTTTAAATCAAACTTCATTATTCATTATTCACCATTCAAATGAAATCATGAATGAAAAGATGTAAATTATAAATATTTTCATTTTCAAAAGGAAAAATGTAGGAGTTTTGAAAGAAACTATTTCTAGAAAACGTGTTTTGATCGAAATTGTCTTCGCTCTATATATGTTATGTATGATCAAAACTCACACCACGGGCATCTATTAGGTTCAATCATACGTGAAACTTAATGTGGTGACAGAGTTCACAATAAGTCTCAAATTTGGATTGAAACCTATTAAAATCCAAGGTCCCCCCCTTGCCTTTAATAGGTTTCAATCCAAAAATTGAGACTTATTGCGGACTCAGACACCACAACTTCGCTCAATCGGGTCTCAGACATAATAATTCCCGTGGTGTCATGAGACCAAACATTTTCAAAACTTCAATCAGGCAGTTTTGAATTGAGTCTGATGTACATAAAAAGAGAAACAAAAATCAAAAACCAAGAAAATAAATGTCTGCCCAGCTGTTCAACTTAGAAGTGTCTGTTGATTCTGTGATCAACAGTCATCCAAAAGAGATGATTCATTCTTGTGAGCGGAATGGATCACATTCATGTTTAATAATTGAGCAGTCAATCAGAAATGAAGCAGGTCATATACAAATAGAAATCTGAGTGATCTTAAAGAATTTTATCAAGTCTTCGCATATCTCTACCCAGCTGAAGGTTCCTCTCGGGAATAACCTTAACAAAGTACGACACGCTCAACTTGATACATAATCTTGATTCCCAATTACAAGGGCGAGGCGCAGACGGTCTTGACTTTGAGGGGCTTGTGTTAAGCTAAGGGCCCGTTCGGTTCGGTCGGTCACATATTATGTGACCGACTTTTACACCAAAATTGTTACATACAGCAATATATTATATGGACCAGATTGGACCCATATACTCGCTTTTACATACCCGTTCAGTTCGAATATGTGAAGTCAATATGTCATTGGACATCTTCACATATTCGTCCAAATACAGATACAGCCCCAAAGGCTGTATCTACCCTCAGCATGAGCCCCGCTTGCTCGGGTGCGGGGACCGGCGAAAATCCACCCCGAGCACTTTTTGGAAATGCATCCCGGATTCCAAGCCGACCCCTCCCCATCGGGGATCTTCATGTACGTCTTCAGACCGTCCCCCGCCACCAAAAATTGGGGGCCTACCGAAATATCGGTTCCCCGTCGGTTCCCCGTCGAGTGTTAGTCGGTAGAGCTTGCTAGATCAAAAAAATTCATAAATCTGCTTCACGAGCAAGTTCCGGCTGATATTCTACTGTTTTGTACAGGTATTTCATTGTATTTGATTCCTTATACTGATGTATGAGTTGTTACGAGGCCTTCCTCACCTTTCATTTCTCCCTATCTGCCCTCGATTCTACAGCTCTCTGCTATAGCTTGGTTCCCCGATAAAAACCGGGGATTCTCATACTCTTGCCCGGTCCCCGCTCCGACGGAGTTGGTACGGTGCCGGGGGGCTGAGATACCTAGCCCGAGGCACCGTACCAACGGTACGGAAGCCGGAGATCCCCGAGCCCGCGGGAAACGGGGCTCATGCTGAATCTACCCCCTCTATCTCTATCTGCCCCTGCCCCAATCCATCTCCTTCTTCCACCCCTTTCTCCTAATCTCAATACCCGCACACCCCCTTTCCAACGGCTCTTGTATTCCTCACTCCCTCGCTCAGCTTCCCTCACAATTTTCTTCCTCAGCTAGCTCATCAAACTGGCTATCAACTCGCCATTAGTTTTTTTATCCAATCAATTCTTTGATTCAATGAACCTCGCTATTAGTCCTTTATCCCATCAATTCCTTCTCTTTTTTATTCAATGAACCTCGCTATTAGTCCTTTATTGCATCAATTCTTTGATTCAACTCAACTCGCTATTAGTCCTTTATCAAATCAATTCCTTCTCTTTTTTATTCAACTCAACTCGCTATTAGTCCTTTATCAAATCAAATTAAATCTTATTCAGCTTAACTCGCTTTTAGTCTTTTATCAAATCAATTCCTTTTTATTGAACTCGACTTGCTATTAGTCTTTTATCAAATCAATTCCTTTTTATTGACGCGATGAAAGTAGTTGTAGGTGAAAGAACAAGACGAAAATGGTCTTTAATGACCGTTTCGATTCTTTTTATAAAGCTCGATGTAGGTGAAAGAACAAGACAAAAATGGTCTTTAATGACCGTTTCGATTTTTTTATAAAGCTCGATGTAGGTGAACGAGAGCGAAGATGAAGGTCTTTAATGACCTTTTTTGATTTTATGGGCGGAACAATCGACTAGATTGTATTTCATAATATCGTTACCGAACAGTGATATGATCAACGGAGGTCAACAGACGTCTGTTGACCTCCGTTTGGATTTCTGTTCGGTAATCTCAATTCCCGAAATACGAATATCTCTATCTGCCCCTTTATATAGGGGCAAAACGAAATTTCGTTTTCAGGGCATATAATATGCGAAAACGAACCGAACGGGCCCTAAGGCTTAGTCAAGCTTAATCTTCTATCTGTTAAATTCATCATCACAATCACATCACCCAAATCCAAGTTTTAAAATATGAAAATCTTTGCTCAGCCTGATCAGCTTGAAGTTTGAAACTTACTGAAATTGTCACTGTACCAAATCTGATTCTTTTAAGTTTTCAAACAACACCTTTTGTTCTTTTGTGTAGGTCGTCGTAGTCGTTATCAACTCACCATCTAGATGCTTACATATTTCTGATATACGATGATATAGATTGGTTTATTGGTTTGTTTGGCTGTCCCGCAGATCACTGATATTTTATTTATTTATTTTCTAGCTCAGTTTTTCTTTATCTTCTGAGCAAATCCAATACTACATCTGTATTTATGGAAGTGAATTGTTCAGTATGATTATGATGGAGACTTGATGATCCAATGATTGGATAAGTAAAAAACTGAGTCAAGTTTTTAATTTCACTTCAAGCTCATCATCAACTTCAAATCACGAATTGAAATGTTAAATTGAATTTTCTATTGAGTTCCCTTTCATTTTTTTTTAATTCAAAGATTCTTTTCTTTTCTTTTCTTTTCTTAAAAAAAAAACACATCTAAAAAATCTAAAATCTATATACAATCTACATAAATCCTGTTTAACTTTTCTTGACTTTCATAAACGAGTTTCTTTTCCTTTTCCTTTTCTTTGATCTTTGATTAATCCAAACACGTTCACGCCAATTTCAATTCGATTTTTCAATTCTTCGTTTTTTTTTAAAAAAATTTCATCGATACACGGG
>NW_006769004.1:0-3427 GCF_000204055.1 Melampsora larici-populina 98AG31
TTCAAAAAAGAATTATTCTGGAACATTCAACATAAGTACGATCTTAAAATTAGGTAGAAAGTTAGAAATGGGATTCCATGGATATGGAGAAAAGGATGGATGACGTTGTTGAACTTAAATTTAGGAGTTCTTATTCAAACCAAAGGAATGTTCGTCCAATGGGGTATTCTTTAAACATCCTGTAGAGAGATGTACCAACTCTAAATACATTGGGGTGTATTGAGTTGGAGGGGTTTAAGAGGGATTCACGGAGGTTGAGTTTGGGGAGTGCAGACTTCTCAGGCTCACGGCTCTGCCCTTCCGTGAGTAGCGGGGTTGAGAAGTCCTTCTTCTCAGGCGCTGTTCTCTCGTCGAGAGGGCAAGGAGGGTATAGCTAGAGCTAGACCTCTCATTTCCTTGCCTCCGAGACCACCCCCAAACCACACCCAGTAGGATACCATACCGGACAAAGGATTGGTACTCCTCACGTGGTAGAACACGCTTAGAGAAGCAGAACTCAAGATATCAATCTTGGGAGTTTGTTCCTACTTACGAGAGGATACAGGAAATAGATAAGGCACCAAACCTTGTACCTCACTACACAAGAGATGGATGGAGAGAGTTCCCAGATCTTGCGGAGGTACTCAGTGTTCCATCTTTGTGTAGTGGAAGAGGGCTTCTGGTGCGAGCAGAAGGAGAGCCCTGTGACAGTCCAGACAGTCCTGACAGCTCAGTGACAGGACAGAAGATACAGGACGTGATGTAGAGAGATAGACAGAGTTTTCACCTCTCTCTCCTCTCTACTCGATCACATATCTCCCTTCTGCGAAGCACCTGAAGATCCTACAAGATATCAACCCAAGATAACTCGTGGATCTAATTTTTTTTGAGCCCACCCACCACCCGGGGTTGAGAAGTCCTTCTTCTCAGGCGCTGTTCTCTCGTCGAGAGGGCAAGGAGGGTATAGCTAGAGCTAGACCTCTCATTTCCTTGCCTCCGAGACCACCCCCAAACCACACCCAGTAGGATACCATACCGGACAAAGGATTGGTACTCCTCACGTGGTAGAACACGCTTAGAGAAGCAGAACTCAAGATATCAATCTTGGGAGTTTGTTCCTACTTACGAGAGGATACGGGAAATAGATAAGGCACCAAACCTTGTACCTCACTACACAAGAGATGGATAGCTGAAATCCATTTTTGGAATTACTAATCTTTTGTAAAGTTGTTCAATTTTGGATTACAATAACTCATTTGATAGCCCTCACCATACTGATCATTTATCACCCCCATATGACTTATTTCTGTTGTGTGATGAATATGTTATTGAGTTGTAAAGATTGAGAAAATAAGCTTTTGTCATGTAAATGTTATATGTAACCACCAAATTTGAAATTCACTCCATTTTCTTTGTTTCCTTATAACTTTTTCACTACTCCTCAGTTACTAATGATTTAAAGGTTTTAAATTATGAAACCAATGATTCTGTGTCGAATGAACTATTACAAACCCAATTCTGACAAGTTTTGACATATGTAATCAACTGAAGATCTCCATTTTTGATGAAATTTGACCATTTTCATGTCTAATAATGATTTCTCTTCTATCAAAAGATCATCCCACGTCATTCCAATCACCCATATAACTATAAAATCATTCTGAAAAACTCTTGGCGCAATCAATCATTCAATGACATCACTACACAGGAATTGATACCATAGTACAAATAACTTCGGTATTCGAAGTATTTCTTTCCCTGATAAGGATTAAGATCACTCTTAGTCTTACGAAGAAAGACTTTAGATGATCGAAAGAAAAACAACTTTACCTGATAAGGATTAAGATCACTCTTAGTCTTACGAAGAAAGACTTTAGATGATCGAAAGAAAAACAACTTTCTGTAAAGGAAGTTGTGACGCAAACAAAATATTGAGTTCGATTAACATGAGAGAAACAATATAACTAAACAGTAACTAACACCTGATAAGGATTAAGATCACTCTTAGTCCTACGAAGAAAGACTTTAGATGATCGAAAGAAAAACAACTTTCTGTAAAGGAAGTTGTGACGCAAACAAAATATTGAGTTCGATAGAGAAAGAGAACAACATGGAAAAAGAGCAGGTCTATATATCTTTCTGTAGAACTCGATGTCGCGTCAAGGTGTAAGAAGAGGAACATGAAAAGTAATGTGCATATTAATGAAAAAGAGTCTTTAAGTGTAATGCACTTTACGTGATCACTTCGTGATCCCAATTAGTACCCTCTTTTAAAATACCCCTTTTCTTGAATAATTTCACACCTCTCTTATCAATTCCCGTGATCAAAGTTGCGGATGACTAATGTTATACTTCTCTTTCATAATAAAACCTTCCTGAATCAATAAATCTCTTGAGGTTGGTACAAAGTATTAACAAAGTGGAATCTGCGACAGGCGAGTGACATCCAGGCAAGAGGTAGTGATCAGAACCCATTCTGGGAAAAGGTGCAGTAAACAAAAAATGGTGTAAGACAGTCCCCCCAACAGAACTCGTCCAGCCTACGCTCAGTAGCAGGATCAGGAGCGTTTGTTTCCCACTTTCTCAGTTGTTTTCTTCCTTTGTAATCTATCATCTTAGCAATCATTATACAAAATCCAAAAAAACATCAATACAAAATTTTCTACTGTATATTATAATTTCTCTATAAATTGTTTTTATAATCTTGTAGTTACAGTCGCGTTCAGTTTCAATTTTGTTTTTATTTTCCCGCCCACCACCCTTCTAGTCAAACTAAGGGTTAAGTCTCATGTGGTGCATGATCAATTATTTATTTATTCTCTTAGTATAAACGGCAGAGTGGGGGGTCTTCAAGTGGTAGACCCAGCAACGTCGAAATTGCTGCGCTACGCACAGCAATATGAGGGGTCCTGGATAGTGGTGTGATGTACCACTATCCTGCATGCCCGCTACACACCACTATCACGAGCGACCCGCTACGTGTTCAATGTAGAGATGCGCATCAAGCGCTATGTGTCACTGCGATATGTACTCACTATCGCTATGATAGCGCACACGTGTTTTTTTTAAATATTAACAAAGAATATTATTAAAAGGCATTTAAAAAATAGCTGACAAACATATACAAGAACGATTAAACATCTGAGTATGAGAGTATAGGAAAAAAGGAAAAAATAGCAAAACTATGTATTAAGGAGAGTCATGAAGTAAAACAGAAAATATATGAGATATGATAAACAAGACAATAGAAAGATATAAAGGAATAAAGCTGTGAATGGAAAAGACGTAAGGTAATTGAATGAGAGACGATATAAAAATAGAAAAAGGAGAAATGATAAAATTCAAAATCCAGCAGCTTCATATCTTTGAAGGATTGGTCAATGATACATGAATCGGTCAACAATAATCGATCCATGATATACTTAAAACTGAAATCCATGTGGGAGAA
>NW_006769004.1:3815-12192 GCF_000204055.1 Melampsora larici-populina 98AG31
CACTATGGAAAAGCCCCATATTTCATATCGTGGTCCCGCAGCGCTTTCGCCGCACTACCGCTATCTGATGCGGTGCGGTTTCGACGTTGGACCCAGTGCCGTGTCTGGCCACCCTCATGTACTCCAGCCAGCTTTTTTCTTTTCTTCACGACCCGCAGTCCGGGTCAAAAAATCTGCAACCATGGCCTCTAGCCAACATGAGTAACATCACGGACCCTAGCCACTGAGCCACAGCTGATTCCATAATAATAACCTAAAAACCATTTTCCAACTTTCCATACCCACATTTTCAAAATTTCCTTCAACTTTGCTAATGTTATCCTTCTTCTTTCATTCTTTTCATAACAGTTTCCATTCTTTAAGAATCAAACTAAATGTTCTTCTTCATCCAATTCCTTCTTACTAATTCTTTTAATTTAATTTTCACTCTTATACTATTTTTATAGATCTTTTTGAATTTTTCTTTTCTCTTAAATGTTCTTATCAAATGAAGTAATAAATATATGATTGGGAAGATAATGAATTGATGATTATAAATCAACATTGAGACCCTTGATGACTAATAACTTCAACAATAACTTTGACTTTGACTAAAAATACAAATTTTTGATAATTTTTAAAAAAATTGCTTAAGTAGAGATCCTGCTCACCACAACGGTACCCACATTCCAGTTACTCCACCAGTTTATGAATATATTCCTTTCTTTAATCGCAAAGGCTACACTTCTCAAAAAATCCTTGCTGCGTGCAATTTCAACATGGAATTTATGTATTTATTGGTTGGAGCTGAAGGAAGTATGGCGGACGGTGCACTTTGGAGTTTGGCTTGAAGTTGTGAGCTTGCAATTCCAGCAGGAAAGTACTATCTTTGCGATGCAGGTTTTGCTCTCACCTGCCACTCAAGATCAAACTCATAATCTAGAACCTTATGGTAGTACCACTCAAGGTAATAACAATGCTAGAATGATTTGAGATTCAATTGCAGATGCTATGTGGGCAGATTATCAAAAAGAGACTGCAAGAAGACAGCAGTTAAATTGTAGCAGGCAAAGACATGGGAAACCCATCCCATGTCCAGGTGCTTAAATGATTAGATGCATCCTTATTTAGTTTTTATTTCACATGTACAAGGTATTGGGCGGCTGCGCCGCCAATCAGTCTTTGCTGTCTTACCTCTGAAATGACTCATGTCTCACATAAACGTGCTGCACTGCACTCCTGGAGAATTCTAAGTCAAGGCACATGTCCAATTCATGATAATCTTCAGCATTGTACGCACACAGTACATACTCATCTTCACTTGCCATGCATTTGTCTCTGTATGGAACTCCACAACGGTACATTCTAAATTCACAGGGTTTCCTTTGTTCAGGAAGTCCACACTCAGGTCCATGCTGGGTGACTTTGAATTTGAAGAGGGTGTTTATGAAACAGAAGCAATCAAAACAACAATTGAAGTTAAAGAAGAAGAAGAAGATGCTAGTTTGTTAGATTACATTGATGATTGAAGCTAAGGTATGATTTGAAGTTAAGTTCTGCATGAAGACAATTTTAAGAAAGAACATCCAAGTATCAAACAAATCACACTTTTCCTCACTGCTTGAAAGGTCTTTGTATTCTCAATCAAAAAATTAAAAACAATTGTTCCAAATTCTAAAATTGAAATCAACAAATAGAAATGAATGAATCACCCATCTTGTTGTTCTTCTTATTTTTTCTGTCCAGACATTGGATCCAGGACAACTGCTATTGTGTCTTTTTGCCATCATCTTTGATATTCTTAAATCACCCAGAATTATATCAGCTTTGTGTAACTGGATGATTCACAACAAAGTTGACTTGAGATGTCATCTATAAAGAAGAAGAAGAAAAAGACTATCAATGAACAAAATTCAATCATGCAAGTATCATTATAAAGGAAAAAACAAAACTTACCCATGTCAAAAACAAATGAATTAGGGTTCAAAACAAATTCTTTGACAGTAGGACAATAAATAAATTTGATCAAAAGCTAATTATTTATCACATTGACTGATGTAAGTAAAGTTACAATGATACCAAATTTTGATGCTCTAATTAATCTAATTCATGAGAGACATTCATATGTTAATGTTTGTTTACTTCTTTACAGTTATGTCTACAGTCAGATGTTGATATTGTTGGGAAATCTGTGTTTTGGCATTACTGGATTGTCTGTTGTGGTGAAGTTCACATTATAAACTATCTTTTTTGGATTTTTCAATCAAAAGTTGGGTTGGAAATCATAAAAGATTCATGCACCCAAATGAGAATAAGCTGATTGAAGTTGTCATGGATGTTGAACTCCTTGTTTTGTATAAGGACCATAATCAAATGAATCAAAACCATTGTGTGTTGCTTCCATAACTCCATTTGATAAAAGATCAAAGACTCCTGAACTTGATACTGAAGTAAGATCACCACATACTATGATTGAAATTTCAGTTTATTTAGGTGGTAGTGTTGCAAATCAATCACTAAGTTTTCAGCTTGTTTTATTACCTTTGCAGTTTGAATTCATGTTCAATTGATTGCAATGCAGATTTGATTCAAATTGAACAGTAAAAAAAAGAATGTCAATTCAATTCATCAATCCAAATTCAATCCATGAGAATCAAAAAAAACTCAACATAGAAGTTTCAAAAAGGTAGCACAACCATTGGTTCCTCATGTCTACTATATTTGGATCCCATAGTGCTACCCCCAGATTTAGAAAAGAAAACTCCATCATAATGATCTTTTAAATTTTGCACAAAAAAATCCACATATTGTTCTACATCTACAACCTGTAAACAAATCAAATTGCCTCCATATTGCATTAATTTTTGGAAAATTGTTTTTTTTGATATTCCCAACTTGTTACCCAAGATGGTGTATAACCATACATTCAATCTGATGTATATCATTCACATAAAGTATTGTACCACACAATGGTAAAGGCTTTGTTTGTGATTTCATGATTCTTTAACCTTATCAGATGATCAATAGAAGATCACATTACATCACAGTAATGATCATAATGGGTCAATAAGCTACTGATGGCGAAATTTAGGAGTGTAGAGAGTGGTTGAATCATTAGATCATAGCTGTTTACCAACATTGTAGTCATCTTTTGGTTTTTTAGATGATAAAGAGGATTTTTAAGAGCTGTTGACCACTCACTGATCTTTATATAAACTTGTGCTCTTTGTGCAAAATTATGTTTCCTTTCTTCGTCATCTCTTACAGAGCTTCAATTTTATCTATCGTTATAAATTTATTGTAGCAGTACTAGGTCACTCAAACCAGCCCTTCTATCAGAGGAGAAATTTATTTTATGTGCTTTATATGACACTGTCATTCTGGAATAATATCAAAAGGATATTGAGATTAATTCAATCAGGTGCTTTTCTTTTACCAAATCAGTTATATTTCTCTGGTGCCTTATCAGTACTCAATTCAACAGAGTTTCCCTTTCTGATTGGCTTGTTTTATGAGGGCAGTCTTTAGACATCTTCTACTAGTCATTATATTGGTAGATTATCCCCTTCCAGCTCTGTATAACCCTTGTTGGGTTATAAGTTCTACACAGGGTACTGTGATGTATGGGCATAAGATATGGTTCAGGTGTCATGTCTTAGAAGCCTACAAATCTACCACAGCTTCACCAAAAAAACAGGCTCTGTTATGACCTAGAAACTATAAGGCTACCATACATATCTTTAAACTGAGTTGTGTCATTCCTTCTATACTAGACTGAGGAGTTGATGCTATTCACATCATGTAGCTATATTATACATCATCTAGAAGACCCTTGAGCCTCTCTTGTATATCTTACATTTCTCAAGTCTTATCATATTGCTACATCTGATACTAGATCCAAGAGAAGAAGTTAAAGCTATATTCAAAATGAAAGTTAGAAAATTGTTCAAAGTTAAAGTAAGAAAACCAAAGAGAATCTCAAAGCTTCAAATTCAGAATCAATGCATCAATCAATTAAAGTTAGAAGTGAGCTGAGGGAGCATCTATTAACCATTCTCCCACATTACTCATCAATAACTTGATCTCATTTTCAAAGCATTCCAAACTCAAACTATCCACAGAAATCAGTCATCACACCTGAACTCACAATTCCAGAGTCCACCAACTGAACAGGAAGCATATCTATTGACTGAAACTGAAATTACATTGTTAAAGCTGGTCATGGATGAATTGGTCAGGCGGATGGATAAACTCAGTGCCAAACTTGCAGAAGTTTGAAATTATTGGTTCCTTTGTGTATTATATTAAAAAAGTTCTCATCATCTTTTGCTTGATGATTCGATTTTTTGAATGAATTCTTGAATTTATGTATGTATTTAGGATTAATGAATGTATCATTTTTGATCAGTAAGTAGTGGCTCACCTCCTTCATTTGATTTGATTGATCTTTGAGGTCATTGTACATAAGATTTGGTCTGACATGGAGGTATTGACGGTGGTTTTGAGGATTGATTGGGAGGCAGAGGGTGTTGGTTTTGAAAACTGGCAAAAAAAGGACCAATGGTTCTTTGGGATTTAAAAAGGGCCAAGTGGACACACATAGCCTAGGGTAGGTCAGAGCAGCCAATGAAGTGAGCTCTGAGCTCTGACTTGTATGATGTGTCAGCCTAAGATCTTAAACAGGTGGAAAATGTAAAAAATTTTGAGATGATATGCTACTAACAAAAGGTTTTAATTCAGAACTATGGTCTAACAACTATAGCAGTTGAATTATAGCTTTAAATTCTTGGCAAGCAGGGATAAATGGTAAGTTATAGATGTTAATTATGAATGTCTTTGGTGTGGGATATTGATCACCGCTGCCACTTGGATAGATAGTGCAGTCGCTAACTAAACCTTCTAAAGTAAAAGAAATATCAATGTACCTAAGTTTTATGGAGGAACAATTCAATAAAAGTGAGAAAAGATTTTATAAGCTTATAAAGCTCAAGGAGATTGTGATATCATGGGATCTGACAACGATGAGGGTTAGTAAAACATGCCTTGATCAAAAAGTAAGGAAAAACTTACTCTCTTTCCAAAAGATGAGGAAAGAGAGTGAGATGTGAATGTGGCAACAATATATATCACTAAACAATTTGTTCAACACATTGGGAATGATGTTCATCAACATCTGTTGGGAAAGATGAACATTAGACACAATACACAAAAACAACTCTTAGACAATAACAATAAGAATAAAGAAAAAAATAAAGTAACTAAGAAAGAAACCAAGCCCAAAACCCGATCTTAACTCGAACCTGTTTACATATCAGTCTTGATTGTATTTCAACAAGTGTGGCCATTGGCCATGGCCCTCAAAGAATCAGAGATGGCAAACTCAAGAGGAAAAGTTGCCGAGGCATTATAATCCCTATTTTCCCTGTGAAGTTTCTCAATAACATAATGACAGATAATGGTACAAATTGAACAATACAGGGAGTGTGACAATTTGGAATTTTGACATGCTATCTGTAAGGACTTGTTTGAACATCAACCATGTATTGAGGGGACTTTTTACAGTGAGCATATTAGCGGTGTACAAACCTACAACCCAACATGAAAACCCATGAAAAAAACCCATGAAAACCCAACTTCTTCATGGGTTTTTTTCATGGGTTTTTTCACATGGGTTGAAATCATCTAGATCTCACCACCCGTTTGTTGAAAAAAATAGTTGTGTTCGATATATGTAGACTCAACCAACCCCACCCCTTCTTGGTCAACGCGACACACCCAAATAACCCAAATCCTTACAAAAAAAACATATGCTGCTTGTCTACCTGATGTATGCTGATTTAAAAGTTTCCCTCTCTTCGGTTTGTTTTGACCTTTGCAATTTGAAGAATTCAAAAGCGATCGTTTTATTTCAAACGATCGCACAATGTATCGTTTTACTTCAAACAAAAACTGATCTGAGTTGCCTTTCAGACCTTTGACATGAGACTTTTGAAATGAAGACATCGTTTTCAATAAAAAAACATATCGTTTCATCTCAAAAAGAAACTGTCTAAGTTGGCTTCTAAGACTTTGAGATGATACTTCTAAAGCAAAGATATTGTTTTCAGTCAAATGCAAACGAGATCGTTTTATTTCAAAAAAAGCACAAGATATCGTTTTATTTCAAACAAAAAGAGATGAAACTTTCAAAACTAAAATTTCCTTGAAGTAGTGTGAGATTCAAATCAAGAAAAACCTTTATCGATACAAAAAGCGCGATGGTTGAGCTGGATGTAAAAAGAGAGATGTGGAGTAAAGTTAAGGCCTCAAGTGATGACAAGAGCAGCGTTTGGCCTGTGACTCAAGACATGTTTTAGGAGTTGGGGCGTTCAAACCTTTCCAGGGCAACCCATAAAAAAAACCCGTCAGAAAAACCCATAAAGAAGTTGGGTTTTCATGGGTTTTTTTCATGGGTTTTCATGTTGGGTTGTAGGTTTGTACACCGCTATTTTAAAAAAAGTTGATCAATCATTGAAAAGACCATTCAAAAGTCCAACAAGACATAAAAACAGAAGTCAAAATGAGTTTTTGAGTTTTTAAATTTTCAAGAAATGTAAGATAATAAAAAAAACTAATATACTATACACATTCTATAAACATCAAGTCAAATGAAAAAAAGAACAGAAAAAAACAAGAAAAATATAGAAAGAAATTCAAAAGAAAACATTAACACATTGATGAGATTTTTTGATATATAAGATTAAATTGATTGACCATTTCAACTGAAATTAATCTAGTCGAAAAAAGCACCAAAGAAATCAAAGGACAAACTAATTTAACATGTAACCAACCTCAATTTTTTGAATAGAATGAGTGTATGGAAGACCGAAAAAAAGAACAATATCAAAACAAAATAATCAATGATTTATAAGAAAAAAAAAATTAAACACGATACAGATTTTTCAATTGTCAAAAAAGGAATGAAAACAGTAAAAAAAAATCAAAATAGAAAAATGTAACAAAAAAAAAGGTATGATACAAGATAATTTATGATGAAGATCAAGAAGAAGATTTAGGTGAAGCAAGATCAGTGAGCATTGGATCAAGGATTTCATAACCCGAATCAGGTGAAAGTAAAGCAGAATGACTATCAAGTACTGGTGAATTGCTTGTTGAATGTAATGGTGAAGGTGTAACAGTGGCATGTGAATTACGAACTTTAAAGATATTGTTAAGTGAAGCATAAGTTCTCATTCTACTGATTGGTGCTAGAATAGTATTTAAACCTTTTGATGTAGAACTTATTGTTCGATTTGCATTTGGGGTTTGTTGGTCTTTTGAGCTTGTTGTGGGTATTGGGGTTTGAGGTTGTGGACAATGTTGTTGTGAACCGAATCTAAAGTGACGTTTGAATCCATTTAGACTATTGGTTGAAGCATAAGAATAACCCGAGGTTGCGCTACAACGAGATTGAGTCCGAACTCGTGTTGGGTTCAATAGACTAGGAGCTTGCAAGTCAAAACTTTTACCCTCAACATCAATAGATGATCCTTGTGAGCGAGGTACAAAGGAATCGATACTCTGGAGAGAACGTTGAGTTCGGTGACCCGATCCTTCCTTTCGAAACATTGAAGCAGTCGATGGTAGTTTTCGAAGGGTTTTAGGTATGAATCTAGACCTGTGGATAGTTTCCTCCACGTCAGGTATCGAAGGTGGAGAAAGAGGTGGTGTAGGGGCATGAGGGGCATATGGCGATTCAAGGTCGATCGGAGGAAATGCAGCTTTACAGGTGCGGGGTGAAAGTCGACTCTGATTCATGACGTTCGCGGGAGAGATGTCTAATAGCTCATGTTGAGCCGGGGACCGAGTGGAATAAGACGAGCACTCGCTTTCGCTTGGACCATTTGATTCACCAAGCCCGCCGTCCAATATAGGTAAGACACTGGTGGTAGGATCTTCGGAAGGAGAAGCCATAGAGATTTCGGATTCGGCGATAGATTGTGCGTCGTCCAACATACTATCTGCGTCTAAGTCAGGATCCTGATTAGGATCTCGTACGTAATGGATGCCGCTTAGCTGAGCCAGATAAGTAGGTAGAGGACCAGAGTCAGGAACTTGTATTGATTCAGGTCTAGATAAGAGAATTAAAGATGATTCGGTAGGGTCGGGGTCTAGGTTCAAATGCGACAGAGAACAACTAGACTGAGAAGAAGAGTTGGTATGACAGAGAGGAGAGTCACGACTTGGTTTCCCTCGCAGCTTTCGAAAACCTTCACTAAGAAAGGTACGACTAGCTGGAGCTCGAAGCTGATGCATCATTGATGGAAAGCAAAAAGCAAGATGGAAAAAAAGATCATAACAAAATGATAAGTTGAATCTTCTCACAAAAATGAGGTCAATTTGAAAAGCTCTGAATAGA
>NW_006769005.1:0-4153 GCF_000204055.1 Melampsora larici-populina 98AG31
GATTGACATTGTTGCAAGTTTTTTTCGGCAAAGATAAGAAGACCAACCTTCGACAAGTTTTAACTTTTTCCACATAAATACATTTCAAGCAGCTATGAAGATCCCAGATCCTCTTTTCTGGCAGGCTGTGGTAATAGGAAAACAAACAAAACAAACAAAGCAGATTCCAGTCAATCATTCACTCGATAAGAATCACTGAGGTGTTGAGGTACTAGATTCTTTCTCGACCCCATCTCCGAGCACGACTATCAAGTAAATCCTACAAAAAACGTAAAAAGAAATCATTAGTAAATCAAAACAGAAAAGAAAGACAAGTGATGAAAATTGAGAAAAAAAAATCAAGCTCACCATGATCATAAATTTAATTCGAGAAGTAGGAGGTTGAGCAATAGAAATTTGATTTAACCTTTGAATAAATTGTTCAAATCTAAGTGGTTTAGGATCTCTTTGATCTAACTTTGACCCGACTTTCATCATCAATGCACAAACACATTCGATATCCGATTCGATTGGATCATTAACTTCAACCAAAAGTTTGGTACAACAAATATCTATAATCTTAGCTGCTACTATATTCAATTTAAATAATTCACCAATCAATTTGATTAATCCAATCATTTGTCGTTTTTTCTTTTGGTCTTGATAATATTCTTCTGTAAATTCTTGTAAGATTTCATTTGATTTTTCAATGTTTTCTTCTTTGCTTGAGTTTTTCTTCTTGGATTCATCATGGTTTGTAGGCCAAGTGGATTGAAATGAAGTTTGACATTGATCAAGTAAATACTTTCGATAAATTAATTCTTGATCTTCTTCTTTGATCACATTCCAAGCTTTACGATGTTGGATGGGTTTAGCAACACTATCAAAGATCCGCTTAACTAATTCTGCATAAAGATCAACAAAAGTATGTTCGTCTAATGATTTTTTAAAGATCAAATTGAAGATCAGTTTAGCTAATTCATCTTGTTTTGAATCTTTTGATACATTAATGATCTCTAAGATTTGATCTGATATAGATTGAAAGTTCTTCAACGTCAGTTTGTTGAGTAAGGCTGTTGCTTTTCTTTTTGTTTTTTTAATTTCATCTTCTTCATCTACTTGAGACCATACTTGTTTTGGAGCTACCTCACGTCGAGCTTCGCGATTAACCGGACTTCTGTAGTCTGTACGAGGTTTGTAACCAGTTGGATCCCGCCAAGAGGCAGAGTTAAGACTCTGTTGAGCAGAATTATAGACTGGATTTGTATGTGATGGTGTATTGACATGTGATGGATGTGATAATAATGGCCTTGGAGTGGTATTGGTGACTCCAGATTGGCTTGGGAGAGGTTCTTGAGTTAGGGGACCAGGACCTCTTCGCCAATTGTTGAAATCACGAGTGGATTGAGTTTTCGACATGTTGGAAAATGATTCGCGTGTGGACTGGGATGAGATAAAGTGTTTATAAGTGTTGAAGGCGTGTAAGGTTCAGCAAGTGTTTTATACAATTGAGTGGAGTAATAAGTTGATGTGATCCGGAAAAGTGAGATCGGAGAGAGATATATAAATTGGTTATTACTACGAAAATGAAAATGGTTTAAATGAGAGGATGAGGCTTAAAGTCTTCTTGGATGAAGGGGTTTGCTTTTATATATGTTCAACAGCTCTCAGTCAATCATTCTACCAAAGCTCAACGCTATAGTAAAAGTTTAGTCAAAACAATGAAAAGTCAACATCCGTACATTTGAGTTGACTTTTCGGGCCAGTGAATTGACTGAGGGAAAGCACTCTTTGGAGCGGTGTGCTTTCTTTTACTTTAGATCGAAACCCATTCAAAGATGCTGCTGATCGAGATTCAAGGATGAGGTCATGAACAGTTCTCGATGCCCTGTTCTGGGAGCGTAAAGGGAAGCTGGCAAGTAAGCTGAATGGTACTCAGAGAGGGTGACTTCGTCGTTTATTGGGTACTGAGCAATTCTCAACCATCCAAATGACAAAAGCTTTGATCAAGATCAGTCAGAACTTGTCTTATTTTCACTTTTCCTGAAAAGGTATATGGCACAAGAAAGGTGCTTTTATGTTCACTTCTCTTATACCTTTCTTGTCAAAGCTCACCCTATGAGATCACTGCCTACTGTAAAAAAAACCCCCGATGTCGCTCCCTAACAATGGGTCAAGAAACGGGCCCTCTTGTTCGCTTTGCTTACATAGGCTTTTGTCGATTTGGACGGGTACGTGGTTCTCATGTGGATCATTCTATCTTACCGGCTCTGTGAATCAAGACCCGGGCTGATTAAGACAAGACACAAATCTTCAAGTAAATTGTGCTATATTTTCCAATCCATGACTGAAATGTCGAACATGGAATTCGATAAGTTAACCTGAATGATGAAACACCAAGTTTGATTCTACCCAATACAAACTTGTAGGCTTTGTTCTTACTGAGAAATATTCAATATTTATTCATTTCACATCATCGGTTTTATGAGACGGGGGTCGTCTTTCATCATTCTGCGAGAATTCGTAGTAGCTGTTGTTCATTGGGCAGTATACAACGTCGCGTATAGACTCTGACTCTAGACGCGTGTGTAAAGGCGTCATCAATGAATTTTGAGATAAGTTTTGTAACTCCAATACTCATAATAATATCAGACTTCTTGCGACCTTGAACTACCCGCATGCGTCTTTATTTACCAAACATATTTCCTTCACCATGTGGATCTGGTTATCAAGAGATACAAGAGAAGAAACCTTTTCTTTCTTCCAAGAAAAAAAAACAAAACCACAAACAAAAAAGTAATTCAAAATGAGATTATAATATGACTTGAAAAAGGAAACACGAGGTATAAATGGAATGAAAAACTTTAAAAACCAACAAACGAGATACTGAAAGTCGTTTACTGTGATTGTTTTTTGAAGAGTGACTCAGGGACATGAACCGATCATGGTCCCTAGGACTCAGGAGTCAGGTTCTAGAAATGAGAATAGGTAAGGAGTCATCGTGACGTCGCGTGGACGAACGTCGTGTAAGCCTTGATTCTCAGTGTCAGCACTTGCTGTGCTCTTTACCCTTTTCGAGTTCTACCTCTTTACCATCTCTTCATCCCAAGGAGGCTTAATTCCCTCGAGTTGATTCCATAAAGCATGGAGGACTGCCTCACTCCGTTTTCTTGTTATTGATCTCTATCGTTGGATGCTTATCTTTGATATTGTTGAATATTGTCCCACCCACCTCTCCCTGTATCTTGTGATGTTTTGGCCGCCCCTTAGTGGACCTTTTGTTTAAAGCCTTGAGTTGTTGCTCATATCTATTCCGGTTGATATTTGTACTTATTGCGGGCTCCACGCCCCGATTCTGGCTAAACCCCGCACATCGTGAGTTTAGCATAGGACACCTCAAGCACCCAAACCTATTCTAGGACAACACTGAATCGATGAATAAATCAACTGTCTGTCTTAACTTCAAAGTTCAAGGTCTGAGCTAACTACACCACGGGGCAATCGTTGAGCCGAAAGCTGAGCTCAAAAGTGGTCGTGTCCAAAAACCGGTCAAACGCTGGCCGAAAGCTGAAGTTTCGGTCAGATCTCGACGGTCAGGTGAGACCGGCTATTTTCTGGCCGAAACCTGAGCTTTCGGCTTGGAAAAAGCCAGTCATTTGGCTGGTCGATGTGGCGGTAAATCGATCAGCCTTATGGCTGTCAAAAGATAGCCCAAAACCGAGCATCCGGCCAGCTTTTGAAACGTTCAAAAAGCTGGCCTTGAGACAGTCAAACAGACGGCCGAAAGCTCGGTATCGATTCCGATGGCCAGACTCCATGGCCATGGAATCTTTCCATCATCAATTGATGATGGAAGCCATGGTCAGCTCGAGACATGACCTGGCTCATTAAATGCACCATAATTGATATACATCGGTATCAATTTTACTCCAGGTGATGAGCACCAAGAGAGCTCGATTTCGGCCTTGTGTGTAAAAATTCAAAACTGGCTTCGGTTTGTCTTTTGCAAGACGGGTGATAAAAATAGAACAGCTGCCAGAACTTCAGCAAAGTTTGACAGGAAAGATACAGAGGGGAAAGGGTTCAAACTTATCTGTGAGCCTAACTTAACAAAGTCCCTCCGAGGCTTGACACCCTGTCAATCAACAAGTTGAATCATGAATGTCTGCACCGG
>NW_006769005.1:4260-11910 GCF_000204055.1 Melampsora larici-populina 98AG31
TCCTTGGAATAGGACATGCGGGAGGTCTGGCTACACATTGTACAAGTCGAATCATCGACATCCGCCCATTCCTTCTCGAGATATTTGGGAAATGAGTTGAAAATGTCTTTAGTAATGATTTTTGTAAAGCCATAACCCTATCCCGCACGTGGAGGAAGTGGGAAGAGTTGCTGAGCCGAGGGAGTGGGATACCTAATGCTGTCATCCGCCAAAATAAGCTTGCTAGCTCTGCAATGGGAATAAGTCCCCTGACTTAATGTAGCTACATATAAAGACAACACCAATTCCTTGTTGAATATTTCGAGAAGTAAATGGTGGAGGGTGATGGTTCGACTTGTACGATGTGTAGCCAGACCTCCCGCATGTCTGATTCCAAGGAGGGTCGATGTTCCTCAGTGTGCACACATTGAAGGGATAAATAAGATTCCACCCGCAACAATATTCTTAGCCCTCAGGCCGAAAAGCAGACATTAGGTGTAAGTCCCTCATGCTGCGACATGCGGATTCAACTTGCTTGAATGACAGCTGTCGCAGCATCGAGGGACTTTGTTAAGTTAGTCTGTGAGCCCTTTGGACTTGACATCGAGAAATTCAAAAGTTCATCTTGAATCGACTGCGAGTGTTCTCCTTCATATTTTTTCTTGTTTTTCATTCGGTTGAGTGATCATCTTACCGTTTCTTCGCAATGTCTGCTTCACATGCGTACCCAATCGTAGCGGAATGTAGGTCTAGTCGTCTCTTACTTTTGATTTAGAAAATCAGCGAGGCTGACTTTGTTATAGACTTTGAGGACTTGTCCGGAGACCCTAACAGACCAAAGTACAGTTGTATTGTCTGTGGAAAGAAGCCTTTCAAGTCGTACCTTGATCATGCTGCGCGACAACACCACAAAGACATGGTAGCTCGAGACAAGGAGCGTCAAGCAGGAATGACAAGTTTAAATCCAGCTCTTATCAGTACTGCATCGGGATCTGGCGCCATTGAAGGAATGGATTGGACAGCCAGCAATAACAAGACTGATGACGCCAAACAATTTTCTCCGGAAGTCGAACAACAGCCTCCTGCGCGCTCAAACTCAATCTCGATGTGGGATCAAGACGACTCGGGCCTCTTCGCAAACCCAGCTGATGATGAAATTGAAGTCGAGTCTGTTATTGAAGAGAGGCCAGACTTGATCTGGGATGCTCTTTACAATATGGGACTCGGTCCAGATGAGGATGATATCGATGACAATAATCCAGGACAAGAGGAGCAAGAGGATGAAATTGAATATGATAATGATAATATTGAGCACGATGATTATGAATCGGAGGACTGGTATCCTTTCAAAAAGAAGGAGGTATGATCAAATACCTCATCCCTTTCGCATCAACAGTCACTCTACATTTTCAATTCCACTGACACATTTTTTTAATTATTTGAAGAATCTTGTTGGGATGCTACTTCTAGGCACTACTCGTCATGTGATGTCACGCGAGCAATACAACAAGATTAGGGACATCTTGACTATATGTCACGTCAATCTACCTGTCTGGGCCACACTACGTACCTTGAGAAAGGATCTAAAAAAGAAAATGGGGTTGACAGTTACAAAAACACAGAGTGCGCTAGGAAATCCGTGCTTTGTGTTACCAATCAAAGAAGCAATTACTCTGGTGAGTATTTCAGTTTGGATGTTTCAGAAAAACTGGGTACTGATTGAATAAATTCATGTTTGATAGAACTTGGCGAATCCGCACATCAGACCTCATTTAATTACAATTCCTGAGCTTGCGACAAACACCCCAATAAATCGACTATCACAATCTAAGAAGTGGAGAGAAGGCTTCAAAAAAGAATATCGTACACCAATGATTGAAACTCGACGTGGTCATTTCTATATCTATGAACCACTTCAACTTCTTTCTTCAGCCGAGTTCGAACTCTTTATTCCAATCTTCTTTTATAAAGATGGTGATAATTATTTTTCAAAATGTTTGAAGGCAACAATCGTGAAAAAAATCGACGGTCGAGGTCTTGATATTGCTATTTATGCCGAGCCCGAATTCTCCTCTACATTACTTTTTACTATCAATGTGAATGATTTCTGGCGTCCGCTTGCTTCAATAGAGTTACTGGGTCCAAATCACATCAAGCTTAAGGATATATGTGGACCTTTTATGTATCGTGAGTCTTCTAAAGCTCTTTGTTGAACAGGACAAATTATAATTTGTTTTTTCTATATTTCTAGAATCAAGCCCGGATGGACTCCTAACAATTCCGATTGAAAATCCATGGAGAAAGAAGGCTAACGGGAGATTGATTCGCCACATCCCCATCACCTTATACTCAGACGATACATCAGGAAATAAATCAAAAAAGTATAACTGTCATATGTCGTTCTATTATACTCTGAGTGGTTTACCAACAAAGTTATCAAATCAAGATTATAATATTCATTATGCTGCTACTTCAAATGTTGCAAGTGCGCTTGAACTTGGTGAACCAATTGTTGATGAGCTTACGTGAGTTTGGTTGTTTTAAATTTGATTATTTCTTGAAATAGAATTTTGAAATTTACTATCATCATTTTTATAGTGCCCTTGCGACTGAAGGCTTCTCAGCATACGATGGTGAAGTTGACGCTGAGGTTTTAGTAATGGTTGTAGTACTATGCTACCTTGGAGATTCGCCGATGCACGCCGAAATATGTAATTGTATCAATCCGGGAATCACTCTTACCCCATGTCGAATATGCAATCTTAGAGTGGATACCAAAGACGAAAAGACAACTACGTCTTATGTTCAAAAATTTGTAGGTCTTGATGAGAATTTTGAGCATGTGCGTGAATTTTTGAAACGATTATTTCTTACCAAAGACAGTTCACAATCAACTAATCTTTGTTTCAAACTTTACAGCACTCTCTTGCATTTCGTGATTGGAAGGAGACACAATCCTTAACGGCAGAAATCTGGAAAATAGGTAGTGATTTACGTGCAAAAGATCAAATTACAAAAGCTCGTCGTTTACATGGGATTCGTGATACGTTGAATGAAAAGTTGATGAATAAAGTTGTACAAGTCTTTGAAACCAAGAGTCCTAACGATGCTCATGCATTTTGGCAAGATCTCGATTTAGAACTAGGCTCAAGGGTTTATAATCCATTCCTTCGGCTACCCGGTAATGAATTACTTATTTTATTCTAATTTCTATGAATGCTAAATTGAACCAAATCTTATGTAGGTTCCAACGGGCACCACGATACACCAGTTGAGGCACTTCATGTCTATCTTTTGGGAGTGGCGAAGTATCCGTGGCAAGAATTGATGACCGAGCTCTCGCCTCTCAAGCCCGGTACAACTCGGCACTCTGCTATATCCGCTCGATGGGAATCTTTCGATACAAAAGGCTTAAATATACCACCAATTATCCCGGAAACATTGATTAAATATTATAAAAGTCTTGTTGGAAAGGAGTATCGAATGATCATGCAAGCTATCCCCTTTGTGCTGTTTGAGGAAATCGGTAAAGAAAAACGAGATTTTTGGAGCGCTCTTATTCATTTGGCCTCATTCATTTTCCAAAACGAGATTTCAGATATTGACCAATACTTGATTGAACTCCAAAATGCAGTTGACAACTTATTAGTCTGTCTTGTTGGATCAAATGCACGCTGGACAAATAAACCAAAATTTCATATGCTCACACATTTACCTCATTCAATCAAATGGTTTGGACCTTCATGTCTCTTTGCTACTGAGATTTTCGAAAGCTTTAATGCTGTTTTACGAGCGGCTTCAATTCACTCAAACCGGCAGGCACCTGGACGCGATATTGCAGATGCTTTCAACAGCTATCTATTAATTCTTCACATTATCTCGGGAGGGACGTGGTTTGATCCAAAGCTCAATCAACGGGTTTCAGCTGGGGATAAAGTTTTGGAGTTGTTTGCAAACAACAAACGTCTACAACATTCGCTTGGCATGAATACATCATGGAACATGAAGAAAAGCTTTCGCGTGAAAGGTATTTTAATTTTTTAATTTTGAATTATGACAGAGATAGATGTAAATGCTCACATCTATCATTTCGACTCCAATCAGTTCAACGCAACAAAGATCCTGAGACCGCGCCTGATGGTCTTCCAACATTCCTGTCTGGAAGTCATGAAAATGACAAGTGGGAGCGTGTTACTCAGCTGATCTTACCTAATGACCAGAAGGTTGAAGACGGCACTTTTCTATGGGTTTGTGAAATTTTTGTACCTTCAAATGACATTTTGATTGATTCATTACTGCATTCTTCAGGTGAAACCGGTCGGTCAATCATCTAATGACATTATTGCATATGTTGAGAGTATGTGGAAGCCTGCAGGCAAGGAACCTTCAGCTTGTCTGATCGAGATGAAAAAATGTCATCGAGGAGAAATTCATCCATTTTATTCCATGCGTGAGATTTTCAAAACTGACAATTCAGCGTTCCTCAAGCCAACCGTAGGTTATTCCACTTGAACTCGACTGCTTTAATACATCGAGACTCATTTCTCAAAATTATTTTGGTTACAGGAGCTCAAGACCATGCTCAATGTTCAGCATAACTGTCACGATGCTCAGTGTAGAGTGGGCTCTACACGATTCAAACAAGTGGAACGTCAAGACACAACCATCCCACTGCATCAGATTATTCACAATCAGAACCCGTCCTATATTCTGAACTCTGCGTCTTTGTACTCAGCTGAACTCCATCGGCGGTTGTCTGCTATACATATGGCAGCAGTCCAGCCGGACAAGTGGAGTCAAGCCATTGAAAATGGATTAGATACGTGGAAGGAAGAAAAGAAAAGGAAACAGAAAAAGTAATATCTTATTAATCTGTTGGTGCACCTTGTTATCCCAAATGTATATTATCAATGGATCTACTCGAGGCTATAGCCTGTTGATTTTGATTCCAAGCACTCCAATTTTATTGAATGCCTTCTTCGTGTTATCACAATTTTTGCCTTTGCCAACTTTGTTAAGATGGGAAGATCTTGTGTAAAATAAATCATGTGTCACTGTAAGATGTCACAAGTTAATGACAATACAAGGTAAATGCGTGATGAACTTCATGGTAAAGTCCTTATCCAGACTCCTTTTGGCTTCCACCATCAATCAACATCACCAGCTTTCACTCCTCAAGACTCTTACATCAATGCAGAGAGGTCCAAACCCTTATCCAACTCGTGGAAGCCAAAACTCTCATCCCAGCAGTGGTTTTAATCGAACCAGTTTCTCAAGTTCAAACAACCAAGGAGGCCAGAGTGGCCTATCATTACCAAATCGACATCCAAACCCCAACAGAGGTCTTGGGCCATCTGACCACCAACAGCAAATGACAGACACCCAAAATTTTGAACAAAGTCAACTGGATTATAATCTTTCCGGATTCCTCCCCCCACGTCCAATGTCTGAACTAGGAAATCAATTTGATTCGATCTCAAACTCATCAACTGCAATACCTGTGTTTGATACACTTGCAGAACAAGCTGGATTGGAACCTGAGATCCTCAAGGATGCTCGTTTGGTCAGTAATGTAAGTGATTTTTATATCTTTTATTCATCTTATCACCCCGATCATTTAGAATTCCACTCGATTCAAACATGCACTGATCTCCACCATTTGTGTCAATCATCAGAGAATGGGTAATGATTCTCACATGATTGCTCTGACTGTCTTTACAGCTCAGTGTTATCAGAATCTCACTCGCCAAATTGAACAGCTTTCATCATCACAGCCTTCAACAAATTCACTAAACAACACAAATTCAAACCCAACTCCCACTCCGATTCCAACTCTTCCACCGTGGAAACCTAAGGAGGCACTCAAGGTATATCAACTTTTTAATCTGCTTTATTACTGATGTTAATCTTTTCCATTTGTATTGTAGCAATTGCTGGCAGACGCGGTCTTCGATTTCATAGGTTCTCCAGAGCTCCAAGCCTACACCAATACTGAAGGCATTCTTAACATGCAAGGCCAGAGAGGAACCCTGACTCACTCACTTGAGGAGCTTGTTAGTGTAGGTTTCCTTGCTTTCATTACTCAATTTGATCTGCTGTACTGAAATCATCTCTTTCTTGAATGCCACAATCAGGACCGTATCAAACAACAGTCAGAAGCTTGGAAGAACACCAACTTACCAGAAGTCCGTGCTGGAAATCATACTCGAACACACAAAGACGTTGTTGCTGTCATCAAGAAGAAGTGTAAAATCGGTCGTGAAAACCTACACCACATCGTATGTGAAATTCACTTAACGAACAACTCTTAAAGGACTCTCACTCAACAGCCATTCCATTCCTTTAGCTTCTTCAAAATTGTAATTCAAAACATGGCTCAACTGCGATTGCGCTTCCGACGCTAAACAAATTGCTTGTATTGGTAAGTAAATCTCTTTTTACCCTTTTTAGATTGAGATATTGATAACTCTGAACTGAATGACTTTCAGATGGCTGATTACCCTGGTCCTGGAAAACGAACTGCTACCGACTCTGAGGTCTTAAACAGTGCTGGCCTGGCTAAGAAGTCTCGCTATGCGTATTTGGTACATGCTTCTTAACTCACTCGAACCCATGTACATACAGTATAGCTTCCTCATCATTGCCTCGGCTTCGTCTTCAGCGAATGGAAGCCGTGTTTCTTGAGCTTTCTACCTCAGGATTAGGTAGTTCTTCGATCTGGAAGATCACCGATGCTCAACTTGGCCAACTACGATCGAAAGGACCTCGTTATACCGAAGCGTGAGTACCCTTATGTCAAATTTTCAACACTTTCAATCATACTGATCGTTTATTGATCTACCAGCTTCCATAAGCTGATCATCGATGAAGATAAGCGACTCTTCGATGGCAAAAACACCACCGAAGATTTGAAAAACTCAAAACTCAGTGATTACAAACTTCCAACCGAAGCACAAGTCGAAGCAGCCATTGCTGCCTTACCCCAACATCCCCCTACAGATGCCTGAGCAACTTTTACTTAACATTCAGTGTCCCGATATTTATCCACATGCATTCTAAATATGTAATTTTCTTAAAAATATTTTATTATCCTTTTGTAATCTATGAGCATTACGATATGTACATTACAATTTTAATTGAAATCACATTTGTGATTGAATTACAAGTTTAAATCAATTCGATCCAATCCAAAAGCGAGCAACTGGAGCCAATATGGGCTATCAGACCCTAGCGATCCACAAAGACCGGCTAGAGACCTTGAATCGACCAGCCATCTGCTGGTCGATCGACCTATCAAGAGCTGGCTTGAGCAATCTGGACGAGCTCAAAGCCGGCCGCTTGATAGGTCAACGATCGCCGTTTGCCCAGATGCCGGCCGCCAGCGAAGCTCAGCTGAAAGACCGCCTTTCCACTGACCATCTTTCGGCGGCCGGCCACCACCAAGGAAAACTGGGCTTTTGACGGTCGTTTCTGACCGTCAAACGGCGAGCCCAATTGCCCCGTGGTGTACTTCCGGATGAATAGCCGTTGATGAGAGACTCAAGAAAACGAACCTAGCCAATTCACAATGCAGATCATCCCACTCCTGCATCTCGGTCGGAACGATCAGAAGGTGTGCTTCACGAAATTTACCAGCCGCACGAACGGAAACTATACTTGGGTATGTGTACC
>NW_006769006.1:0-11780 GCF_000204055.1 Melampsora larici-populina 98AG31
CAACTTACCTTCATCTAAGTCAAGAGAGGGAGCAGAAGAAGAAGAAGAAGAAGGTTTTGTAGGATGATCAGGTGCAGGTGTTTTTGATTGATAATTAGATAAAGTAGTTTGTTTTAATTTTTTTACATGATGAAATCGATTTTGATCAAGATGATGACTTGTACTTGTACTTGGATTTGATTGAGTTCTTTTATTGGTAGAAATTGGAGGTGAATCTAATGTTAAATCAATGATGGTTGATGTTGATTTCTTTGAAGTCGATTGAATTCCTTCATCATCTTCTTGAACTTCAGCTTTGTTTTTGTTTTTGTTCTTCTTTTCTGATCCGATCTCGATTTCGTCGTCTTGATCTGAATGAGATAAAACTAAGTTCAAGTATTTGTTTTGATTACTCATATCGATTGGAATCGAGTAGTTGTAGTTGGTCAGTGTCCTTGTTGATAATCGATGATGGAGAGGAGAAGAAAGTTGATTAATTTTTATTTTATTTTTTTTAAATATTTTCACTGAGCGTTTTAGAAATTCTGAAGATTTCTTTTGATCAACTTCTTCTCAGCAAACCTTTGTGTACAAGTTCGAGTATCCTAAAACCAAATTACTAAAACTGGATTTGATTTACAGTTACAGCTACTAAAATATTTATCGGTAGTTTGTACCGAAATTGTGTCGCACCGGGTTTTAACTCAAAACCAGATAAAACCAAGTTTCGCACCAAAAAAAAGCAAAGTACTGTGAGAGACCAAGAGGTTCTCTCTCTTCTCGTACATAGTCAGAACTTCCATGTCTGTCAACATGTCAATCGAAACATCACAAGGCTTGGCTTCGAATATCTCGTAGATTTTTCGTTGATCTTGATCTCAGGTCCGTCCGAGTCCTACTCTTTCTTTTCTTTTCCTCCCCCTTTCTTATTCCATATTTCTCCGTTAATTCTTTGATTTTATAGACCGTAATAGTTTTGCTCTATCGTATCTCTTGTTTTAACCTCTCGGCCTTGTTCAACTCAACTCTAACATACTGCAAAGGTTTGTTCACGAAATTTATGATCTTGAAGGGGAATCAAAAAGTATTTACTGACATCCTGATTCTCTTTTTGGTCCCTGTCTTCCAATGGTTAGATGCCAACTAACCTCTATAGTTCTGATATCAAACTCGTCGTGGTCCGGATGATTCTCCGAGGGATGCGATTTCGTGACATTGTCACTAACCTGGGCATGGAACTATCCCTTACTTCGGTCAGGCGGTGGTATGATCTATACCTCAGAACTCGAGCCGTCGTCACCAACGCCGGCGATCACATGGACCGAGGCCCGCCAAACTCTCTAGGTCAAGCTGAGAAGGATTTTGTCCTTGAGGCTCTTTGACTCGATCCCACTCTGTACCTAGACGAGTTACAAAGCAAGATTTTGGATCAGTTTGGCCTCCATGTCACAACGATGACTCTCTCAAATGAACTTCGACATCAACTGAAATGGACCAGAAAGAAAGCACGCACGGTGCACCCAAATCAATCTATTGTTGCCCGAGGTGCTTATATCAAGTCGGTACATGGAATAGATCGTAGATGCTTGGTTTTTACAGGTTAGTAACAATTTGTATATCAGTACCAATCTGTATATGTTGCTCATTCTACGTGCAACTCTTCCTTTTGAAACTGTGCCAGATGAAAGTGCTATAACAAAGCGCCGATTGTACCGCGATTATGCACGAGCGCCTGTTGGTGCACGGTCAACCCGTCTCGAGAGGCCAACCACGGCCGTACGATGGTCCGTCTTACCTGCCATCTCGATGGATGGCATCATTGCTTGTAAGATTCAATTGGGAGGTTATTCTTGTATCGACTTTGAATCTTATTTGGAGCATGATGTAGTAAGTAAATTTCTAAACCGATAAGAATCTCATACCCCTTGCTGACATTGGAGTGTTTGTATGCAGTTGCCCGCTATGAATGCTTGGCCTGCTAGAAATAGCGTCTTGGTGATGGATAACGTGCCCATCCATCACGGTGGGCGAGTAGCTGAGCTGTGCGAGGCTCGTGGTGTGCGGCTCTTGTATCTCCCAACTTACTCCCCCGACTTTAATCCCATCGAGAAAGGGTTCTCAGTTCTTAAGGCTAGGTTGAGACGATCTCAACTCCTCCAAGGCGCCTTGAATCTGGAAGAAGAAAAAGCAGCCATTTTTACGACGGCTATGGAGGTTCTCACCCCTTCTCTTTGTGAGGGCCTTTTCCGAGGCTGTGGCTATTTATAATTTTGTTTGAAGCATTTGATTGTCCCCTAGTTCGAATCTTACCTTTTATTGTTGTTTAGTTACCTTATGCCACGCTAGGTCTATTGTGACCTTTTTTATTATCTTTTGTTACTTTATGCCACGCTAGGTCCATTGTGACCTTAGTTTATAATCTGTTGTTACCTTATGCGTCGCTCGAAATGAAAATATTAATCTTTTGAGCTTACATGATGCTTGCTAAAGCTCGGACAATACGAGCTACTATGTTTTATAGAGTTAAAACATTTATAAATCAATCTATGTTAATATTTTGAATTATAAATCATTGATAGCATGCGCTTTCATAGAAAGTGATGACTTATAATGACAAAAAATTTCAACTCATTATTCATAATGACTTGAATTGGGAAGCAGATGTTAAGCTCACTCTCGCAAAGAAGTGGTGCTTTTACACAACTTCTTTTGATTTTGGATGCAAATGTTGGGCTCACTCTCGCAAAGAAGTGGTGCTTTTACACGACTTCTTTTGATTTTGGATGCAAATGTTGGGCTCACTCTCGCAAAGAAGTGGTGCTTTTACACGACTTCTTTTTCAATCTTTGAGTATCCAAAAAATCAATTTTATTTGATATCAATTATGAAGTGTATGATTGATTAGGAATCACAAGCAGACAAATTGATTGGATAGATAAAGACTTGGATAAACGAGTGAAACAAGTCTTCACAGGAGAGAAAAAACATTTAAGAGGAAAGACATTTGAAATCAAGGGAAAAATACTGAGGGTCAGAAGTGGAAAGACATGTGAGGTCAAGAAACAAAATCCACTGAATTCATTCAGATCACATAGCATTTGTGATTGGTGAAGCATTAGAAAAAAGAGTGAAATAATACTTCATCAATCATTCAGAACAGATAACATTTGCGAGAGGTGAAGTATTAGAAAAAAGAGTGATTTAATACTTCTTCATACATTCAGAAGAGAAAAAATTGGCCAAGGTAAAGTATTGGAATAACGAGTGAAATAATACTTTCCCAACGCATTCGGAGAAGGACAGTTGGAAGTTTAGAAGCAGGACAGGTGAACACAATGTCGCCTGAGAAGTTACAAAGCTAACATGTTCATTTAGGGGAGGCTTTGATAAACGTATCTGCATAAGAATAGGAAACATACCAAGTAAGTCAAAGATTACAAACACCCGAAAGAAAAGATTACTTACTTTTCATTCGCTGCTCACGAGTTTGCGCAGCAGAAAGGAGACGAGCAGCCACTTCGGGGTCAATCCCCTTCTCAATCAAAGTCGCCTCAGTCATGTTGACTGAGGGTATTAAATCCATCCAGGATTCAACACCAGCATTAGCAAGGCCCATCCTGGTATTCACATCATCAGGAGGTATACCAATAAGATAAACGAAATTTTCAAGGGCTGCCTCATGTGAGGCCATGACGTCCAAACCATCTGAAGTATCCGAAGTATCATCATCATCCTCAATTGGGGTGTCAAACCATATGGTCTCGCCTTTTGATCGACCGGTTGCTGAAAATACATAACCACAAGCAAAGATAACCTATGAGTCAATTGCTGCGAAACAATCATGAAGATAAAATCAAGAGGGAGAGAGAGAAAGCGAAACATACCATATTGAGGTCTGTTTAGTTTCAAAGGACTCAAGTGGGGCTTGATGTCCTTTTGGCTGCCTTCACGGATAGGGGAATCATCAGAAGAATAGGATATCAAGTCGTCGGCCTGACCTCCGGAAGGGGTCGGAGTGCTAGGCGCCTTTTCGACGGTCGGCATGGGGGGAAAGAAAGGGCCAGGCTTTTCATCAGGTGAGGACGAAATCGTGATCAAAGAGCAAAGTTTTTTGTCCGCATCCGGCGAAGAGGAGACCAAGTTAATCGTGTGAGGGCCAGCACTGGTGGAGGCGCGCGGTTTGCTGTCTCGTTTAGCACCAAATATTGAACTGCTAGATCGGTGGGCTCGATTAGCAGCCCGGCGAGCAGCCCGGCTAAGTCCTCGCTGATGGACACGATCATCAACACGCATGTCCTTATGAAACACGCGACACTTCATCATCTCATTCTTGTATTCCGCGGTATTGGGAGCCATATGCATAGTGGCCATGCCTGCAGTCTACACATCAAAGATCCAAGATATTACACGAATCAGTTTATAAACAAATCAAAACAAAACCAAAAAAACGGAATTAAATTGAATCGGGGCGGGATGAAAAATAAGGAGGGAATCGACACCATCTATAATAAGATGGAAGCTGTAAAAGAAATCGGACTTACAACCGCCTTGGCCCAGATGTATGCACATCTAAGAGTGAACCGATAATGGAAATGAGGATCCCAGGGTGCCACGAGGATCGCACCATCTCCTCCGGCAGTGCCTTCTTCGGCATGCTTGCGATAAAGCGCGGCCGAGGTCTCGTGCAGAGCTACCAGCTTTTGCGAAGCCTGTGACCACGAAAATAAATTGAACTGCATTAATAAGAATACCAATACCTTGATGTTTGAGAAGGGCAACGAAAAGTGAAACACTTGCTCACCTCTAAGCGCGCATTAGCCTCTGCAAGGTCCTCACTCGCAAGTAGCGGCCCGGTTGCTGAAGCAATCAGCTTCTTGGCCGCACTCACCTAAACATCAAGGTATGACATAAACATTACAAATGTCAGAAATATAGATAGATGATGAGACATGAGAGACAGGGACAAAAGTCATGAAACTCGGGCTTACTTGAGCTAATTTTTTGGCCTTGGCGGTTTCATTTTCCGTTTGGATCATGATGGTTCCCTTCTTCTTCTTTGAAGCTTCAAGCATGTCAACAAATTGTTGCCAAGTTTCCAAACCACGTAACGTAACTTTTGCGCGACCGACGACCGCTTTCCAAGTAACCGAAGGAGCCAAATCAGGTGCGAGTAAAAGATTACTCATACCTGGGGCATAATCATTACAGATGGCAGCACAGAGGCGCTTGAACTCATTCAAAGAAACATCGTAGAGACAAGTCTTCAGCTCTAAGGGTTCACCGTCATTGAAAAATTTAGAGTCCAGAAATTCCAACTTGTTAGCACTGGCCGACTTGCGAGTGGTGACTTTCGAGGGAGCTGCTACCGGAACAACATCAACTTGGTTTGGCGTGTGGATTTTGAAAACAACCGCTACCGCCACTTCGTGCTTTTTATCGAAGATTTTTCGGGCTTCGGTTCCCTTTCGGTAGAGGGGCTCGACTGCAAAGCGGGCTGGGGCGTCGTCACCTTCGGTGATGGTGGTGATTGATTGAAACACTGCATGATGATCATGACAGATTTCAGACTGCTGTCTTATCGTCATAGATATGCAGACAAATTGAGCTTACACTGATTCATGTGACCGCCAGCCGACTCGAGATTATACGGCACCGACACTTGCGAGTCTTGGGTGTTGAATTCTTGAGACACTTGAGACATTCCTGGATTTAAAAAAACAAAATCATGGCGATCAGGCAACGGAGACCAATCTCGGTTCGGGGAAAAGCAGAAGGAAACTGACTGAAGGCTAAAGCGAAACGGAAATTTGCGGTCAAAAACGAAGACATATTAATACAATTTGCATATATATGCCAAATGAAGATAAAAAACTGACTATTAGAATAAAGGACTTGTGTGAAGAAGGAGAGCGCTTGACTAAAAAAGAAGATTTTGGATGTTTGAAATCGATAGCAGAGATTCGCTTGGTAGACCTTTGGAACTTGGCAGTTGGGGAGCCTTTTATAGCCGTAGACAGTGACTACAGGTAAGCCTGCTATAGTTATGAAATCACCGAGGTGCGCAATTTTGATTCCGGATCGCCAAGAGAAGTCGAAAGATCCATTTGTTCTCTGTGACTGAACTGGAAGTTGTCCACAGAACGATAGAAACATGTTGATATGAGATTTTAGTGGCGATGCATCGACATAAATTGATCTTGATTTCTTCAGAAGTCACACCGATGATGCTTGAGGTCTGTTCGACTGCTAGATTGATTCTTTGGTATAATTTATTACGTGAAATATAAGGCCAAAATTGTTGACATCAATTGTTCGAGATTTCTTTTGAAGTCACACTGAGAACGAGTCGTATTGAGATGTTGCAGAAAGGAAGTCCGTTCGAGTGCTAGATTGAGATTTTTGTATGAAAATGGAATGAAACGAAGAAGGTTCAATCAAAGTCGCAGGTCGTAGGGGCGAATTTGTAGAAATGATCTTTGGTATTAAATGTTTCAATTGGCGAAATTGGATAATGTTGCGATTTGTTTGGTTGAAGAAGTTGATTTGTTCAGTAGGTGGACGAATTGACGAATTCAAACAGGATAGGTGAGAATCCCGGTTGTAGGTCCGAGTTTCTAGAATCGGTCTTGATTTCTAGAAATGACAAAGAGAGCGTTTCTTCAGTTGTGAAAGAACAGAAAAGGATGATTGGGACGTAGAATCTGCTGGGGTGAGAAGGTAAGAAGACGTACATTGTTTGAATGAGATTTGAAAGCGGTTGTGGAGTAGGAGTAGGGTCCAGTGCGACTTGATGGTGGAGGAGAGGAGTAGGGTCCAGTGCGACTTGATGGAGGCAATATCAGACGGGAATGGAGAGAGAGAAAGAGAGGCTACGGAAGGACGCTTGACAAGCAAAGAACATGTCAGTCATGAGCCAAGAAAGAGAAAGTCCGATCGCAGGATCTCAGAGAAAGAGGGTTTTAAATCTAGTTTTGGACTTCAGGTTTAATACCCGGTGCAACACATTTTGTCGAAAACTACCGATAAATATTTTAGTAGCTGTATGTACTTGAATACAACTTCAAAGAAATCGGTAAAAGGAGAACAAATCTTTCCATAGGAAACACAAACTGAAAAGTTGTCATACATCTCTTCACAAACTAATAACTTCTTGCCTGCCTCATACATCTTTGTCATTCTTTATTTCCTTTCTATCCCATAATTCCTCAGCTTTGGATTGTATTTCGAAAAACAAGTGCACGGTCTGTACCATACCACAAAGTCATAAAGGTACAATCATACTTGTGTACCCCCTGTGTGTGGACTTATAAGATACAGAAGCTTGAGTTCATACCCGAACAAAGGGAGATGATTGTATTTCGGAAGTGGATATCACAGATGAAATGTGTTCAATGAGATATGTATCTCGTGAGGGTAACTACCTGTTATTTTTGCCCTCTTCCCTCTCTTGTAGATTTGTTGGCAACCTTCGACGTCCATTTCCAGGTTGTAAGATATCCAACCAAATTGAGAACATACCCTCATTCGCAGATAAATTTTGAACAGACTCTGCTCAGCCGCCTAAAACCAGTTGGAAAAAGCAGAAAGGTTAAGGAGCATCACAATGAAATGTGTACAAAGGACACTCTGCAACTGTTCTGATCCAAACGGACTAAAATTGGTGCCAACTATTTCGTTTGATTAGAATACAATCGCTTCACAAAACCCCTTGTTTTTCCCCTTGTGTAGGTTTGACAACCACCAATCAAATATTTGTTCGAGTTCACTTCAAGAGTATTCTCAGGAACACAAAAGTTACGTGTTATCAGCTTATAAGCGTGTACGATATTTTTCGAGTTCGTTTTTCTAACTCTTCCTTGAGCATTTTCACAATCAGTTTTGTTTTAACTTGATACAAGTCTGATTGGTAGCAGGTGTCAGGACACTCTTAACCTCGCGAGATTGGTGCCTTTTGAGTTAACGACGAGAGCAAAAAAAGCATGTGCACTCTTCTCAGCCAATCATGTATCATATCTAATCGAACGCTGGAAATCCTCATGAGTGTTCGGACAAAAAGAACGCTTGATCTGCAGACACTTGGGTAATGAACATACCTTATGATCAGAAAAGGCCACTCTCATTGAAATGCGTACTAAATATTCTTAAATGCTAATCCGACTGTGAAGCAAGACCCAATACTCAATAGGAAGCGAAATAATACGTAGTGGTACACTTCAAATCTCAAGCTCATGGTTATAAGTACAAGGCAACATGAGAGTCAGATGGAACAAGAATCTATTCCATATCACGAAGTTCAGCGTTCAAACGAGCAAATAAAAAAGATAATAGTGAATAGCTTTGGATACTGATAGGAAATTGTCTCTGGAATCAAAATAGTATTCAACTTTAAAAGGAGATTCAAAAACCATTGTGTGATTGTCTTTGAACACGCACGTAACACATAAACAATAATAAATCAAGACTCGGAACGGACACCGCTATCAAACTTCACCACGGCTGATTTGCTGGAACTTCGGTTTTACTGAAAAGACAAGAAATCTCAGTGATGATTTGCTCATGATGAAGAGATCCAAAGAATGTGTTAACTCACAAGTCCCATGAAGTGATCCTAACATCTTGATCATTATCTGTGAAGCCAAGATCTGACATCACCTACACAGAGAGTCATACCTGTCTGTCAGGAAACAATTCTTAGGGTGCCTTACTCATGATAAATCATACCTGATCAGAGAGATAGATATCTGAACATCCATGATCAATGTCAACAGGTTTGCCAGTACTGAAAGCGCACCCGTCCGCAATAGTTGCGTCTACAGTCCGACCATTGGCAGTTACAGTACTGTGGAATAGAGAAGTCAGTCATTTATATTTGATAGTTGAAAAAAGAATGCCTACACAGTTTTGAAGCAATTGTTTAGGCCTTTAAGTTCTCTGACATAAATAAAGCCCATGTTCAACTCATGTCAGCATAATTGGTGTGAATCATACTTGATGACTAGTATGAACTAACCCAGTGAGCCATCCAGAGACATAGTTTGGGTCATCTTTACCGAAGGAACCATTCCAGAGGCACACCATACGATCCTGACCGCTGTAGGTCACGCCGCATGCCTGGGTAGTCAAGTACGGTATCAACAAGATGTCGGACAGACAAAAGTATCACCGGTGATAAAGATGATCGCATGCTTACACCTGTGAAACCAGAAGAGCCGGAAATTCTCTTACTCTGTAACGAGAAGTATCGGTTGAGTAAGTAAATGACAAAGAGCTCTAAAGGGGGTGACTTACGCGATTAGCAGGTTCAATGTCATTCTGTGAGTTTACTTCGGCTGTCTTTGCTACCAAAGCAGAAGTCTCGAGACTAGTAAGCTACCAAGACGAATTATCCGTTTGCATACATGCACGCATCAGTTTAAGCTTCAAGATACCAAGTGAAGATACAAGTGCTGACTCGATGAGCGGACACTCCATTTGATTTTTTGAAGTCATCTCGCCACTTGCGACACCTACTATGAGGGTTTGCTGTGTTGTCTTTCGGCGCAGGAAACGTTGTAGATTTTTGTCCTAAGACGTTGGTAAGCAAGACTATAAAAAATACCGAGGCAACGTTCAAAAGCATTTTAAGACAGTTAAAGGTGTCAAAGAGAATCGATACGAAAGAACTTTTAAATTTTCAAAGTGGAATTGGAATATGTAAGTGATTGAGCGAGGTGATGAACAAGAAGGCTGACTGCACATGGCCTTTATATAGTCCTCAGGGCAGTGCAAAACAAAGAAATGCTCGCGAACGGATTCTATACTCCCCACTTCAAGTTCGCATCGCCCCTTGGAGTAAACTCATCAGAGTCACACGCTGTCGCTCGCAGGAGCCTCGGAGCCTCGGAGCCTCTGGAGTCTGCGCTCTTTCCCAGAATCGACAAAGACCAAATGAGTCGATATCATTTGAGATGTGTCCAATCGTTCGAAAGAGGAGAAAAAAAGCTTTGCAAAGATGAATAGAGCCAATCAATTTAACTCCTGTTTCGTCTGACTCTGATATTGTAACATCAAATCCACACCGCATGGCCTTTGTTAACCGGGTCACATCTTACCATCAAAAAATCACCAATCTCTGGAGCTTGCGCAAAGTGCCCAAAGGCCAGCAGAATCATGAGTGAGTGGTGAGTGTGTAAATGTTAATGGAGCGCGCATCAGCCATCGGACTTTAGACATCTCTTACACCGCGCAATGCTATGTATAAATAGTTATTGTACAATATTGATCGATTCACCATTCTCAAGGTCCTTGTGGGGAGCGAGGGCAATGCAGACAATCCTCCCCCTTGGTTTCGGAGTCACGAGACTTGTGGAGTCGAAGCCCAGAAGAGACAAATGAGCAAGTGATGGGAGGATATGGGGCGGCATTAAGCAGTGATGTATCTTCTCCAGGGAGCCCCCACGTCCATTTGTAGCTTGTGAGTTGACTCCACTTGCGCTGATGAGGTATGGGTGCACTTCCAGTACAGATCTGTTGCGGTGTTTGCCAGCAAATCGATTCCTATGAGACAAGAAAGATTCATGTTCCGACACCGCCTTTCAGTCAATAGACAATAGACAATATCAATCACCTCATGGACCTAGATGAGAGAAGTATTATCTGACAATCCCAATGCAACTCCAGAAACAGACGGAACTGATCAGTCAAAAAAAGTTTGGCTCTTTATATATGGGCTATAAAAGTACAAAAAATCAAGCAAAACTTGAACATGTTAACGCGCTTCTACCAAGCGACTTTCTCATGTGAAGGTGAGGAATAAATCGCTTATTTCTGGCATATGTGCACTCTATCTTGACTTTGAGACCGAAGCCAACAGGCATCACGTAGCAGGAGGGCATTGATCTATGCCAATTTGCTCACTTTAACTTCACCAAACATCCCTCCTCTAGGAGATCCAGACTTATTATTCTTCAACTATTCAAAGAATCAAGAGAAAAGCATATACATAGTATCATCTGCCTTTGACTATCAAGTATCCAGACAACTTCCAAGATTGCCATCTGGCATGACCAAAAAATTATGTCACAAAGAAAACTCCCTTTCACAAAATGAATAATCCACAACTAGGACCAGCATAACAAGACATCAACTGACTCTTTTTACCCAATAAATCTTCAGTAAAGAATGCTTTTAAACCCATCTCTATATAAGTGCAAAGTATTGCCCAACCCTACTTACATATAATCACATATCAAAAAAAAAGAAGAAATCAAACACTAAAACTTCATCAACACATATCTCCAGTTTACGATCTTAAGCCTTGACTTGATTTTGGGTCTACTAAAAGTGTCAAGATGAAGATCTCAAGTATAACTCTCTACACAGGAAACCGATGGGTGCTTCCGTTGAATCGAAATCATACATATGATATGTCATGAGAAATGACCTTTTAGTGGGATGAAGGTACACTTTTTCGAGTATTTGATGTTCAAACATTCATCAAAACACGTCCAGACACTTTATCATCAAACTGGACTTTGCCGTACACCGGCAAGTCGATCTGTAACCTAAAATTCGTAAACCATACAACCATTTTTTTCGGTCAACCTTGTACCCATCATCGCTTGCTGGGATTGTTTCAAAGACTCACTCCTCTGATGTAAGGTAAACTTAGAAACGTTCCTACCATAGGAACTTGCCGTAAGAATGAAAGAACCACAGGAAAGAAATCTCTACAAAACAAAAATCGGAAATCATGAATCAGTTGCAAAGAAGCGTTACCAAAAAAGACAGAAAGACGAACTGACCCAAATAGATTCAGAAAT
>NW_006769007.1:0-11713 GCF_000204055.1 Melampsora larici-populina 98AG31
TTCAGATGGATTACTGGTTGAATCGAGTTAAAAGGTAAAGTGAGAAGCATTTACTTTTATCAAACTTTCTAGAAGATAATTTCAAGATGAACAAAGCACATATTGAGCAAGTGAGAGAAGTTCTAAGATATGCTCCTGTTTAAATTGAAATCGAAGAAAGCTCTAGTTTATTAGGAATCTCAATGAAAGCATGATATATAGAAGTATATCACTTACCATCAAAAGTACGCTGACGTGCCCGCCATTCGAGCATCAAACCATCATCGCCATCCCTCAGAATAAAGCTTTCAGGTCGATGGCCCTGATAAAGATAACTTCCAGACGATCGAGAACAGCTAGGTTGAGCCGAGTGAATTTGTGTAAGATGAGATGAGTGGATACTAGGACTATCTATGTACGGACTATCCAGTACGGAGCTCGAAGGTTCTGGTGAGGAGGAAGAAGTGGTCATGGTGAAAGTGTTAAGTTAGGACAAGTCCCAAACTCGCAGGGGCTTTCTTACCTTCACAAGCTCGGTGCCCTGGAGAGGGACTTGCGTATTATCGTGTAGTTTTGGTGGGCGAGCAGGAGCCCGATGAGACTCGCTCGGATAAATGAACTATACATTCCCAAACCTTCCGTAGTTTAGACACTACACAATATCTGAAGAGACCAAACTCTTCAGATTGTTCTAATGAACAATCCTGATCTTTGAACAAAGTTCATCGACTGAATATGAGTCCTTTTGCAAGAGCAAGAGGATTGAGTGAGGTGATTTGGGTGAATTCTCGTCAGTTACTAGTTAAAATTCTACTTTAAACTGCTTCAAATGAATTCACCTAGCCTTGGTCCGGCCAACGTCGAGGTAGTCTTGCCACATAACCACCAACTTCTTCTTCTTGCAGATGACACCTCCTGAACTCAGCACGAACGATCCGCAGGCTGGCGATTCGGATATAGAGGAAAACGGACAGCAGGGCACAGCACCCAGTGGTCGTGTTAGACTGAACCCACGTATACTTCGAGAAACTTGGTGACACTTCGTGCCAGGATCGGGAATTATTTTCGTCATCGTTACAACCAAGAGCCAAAGGATCTGCAGGTTGAGGTGGTGGAACGCTTGGTCAGAGGACATGATGTATTCTTTCATACGGGGACAGGCTTCGGGAAAACTAGAATTGCGGAGACCTTCTTAGTTTTAAATCCTTTGGATGCTCTCGGAGATAATCAGGTCAAGAACCAAACTTAACTAAGTCCCTCTTGAGCGAACAAGCCGCTCAAACGAGGGACTTAGACGCTATCTCGTTTTTTTGGCGTGAGATCGGCCGGTACATCTGGCCAAATTCTACGCATCTCACTGCACTCAAATCTCGCAAACAAAAGCTCACATAGTCTCTAATGAAAGACATTCGCACTCTTGCCAGCTAGAATTTGCCCTTCTCGGATTTTCATTAACTCAAAAAACATGAAAGATAAGACAAAAAATTGCTTTGGGCCTAAGACCGGGGCCGTACATGACTGGACACCACTGCGGCGCCCAAAACTCCCAACTCACGTCCCAAACTTGTAATTTTTGGACAAAACCCCCAATACCGATTGGGCAAACTGCAGTTTGTTGGGGACACGCGCGAAATCCACCAAGTCCACCACCGCCATTGCACCACTCCGACTTCCTCAGGCCTCACGATGCTACGACAAAGCCACAGCAAGACCCAAGAGGCCTTGATGTCTCACACAAATATCAGCCAGTCACTCACGTTGCGACCCCCCAAAAAAAAAGAGTTTACAGACACTAGCGAGGCCAGCCAAAATTTGGCAATCAACAATTTATTTCAGAGCCGTTATGGATACGACGGCAAACACGAGCAAATCGATTCCGCGGTCCACCTTTTACATGGTCGAACCGTGTTTTTATTAGCAGGCACCGGCTTTGGCAAAAGCCGCGTGCCAGAGGTCTTTTACCTTGCCCACGATTATGTGAAGTACGCACCAATCATTCTGTGTATCAATCCCTTAGACTCGCTCGGGGATGATCAGGTAAGCTCGCAACGCAGACTATTACAGTGTCGGTGGAACAATAACCTGACACCCAATTTGGGAATGTCAACCATCGAATATCTCCAGGTCAGCGAAAAAACTAAAGTCAACCTCGGAAGCATTAATTTGAATGGCCCCAACTGCACAAAGCAGAATTGTGATCTTATACTGCAAGGGCGGTTCCCGTTTGTATATGTGGTAAGTTCATATTCACGCACGCGTGCTATCAAGTCCAAACCTGACATCTTAACGTTTGGAGTCGGTTAGAGCCCGGAGGTGGCTTTGACGAGTAAGATCTTCGACAACATGTGGCAAGACCGACGCTTTCAAGACCGCCTTGTTCTGAACGTTGTGGACAAAGCCCATATGATTTATGAATGGGGACTCGTGGAGAGTGGCCATGCCAAACGCCTGGCCAGCCATACCCGCGTGCAGGACGGAGGTGTTTTTCGACCTTCTTATGGGGAACTCGCCCGGCGGTTTCTGTCATCTACTACTATACCTCTTCTCTTAATGTCAGCGACGTGCACGCCTCTTCACATCCATGCCATACTAGCAAATCTTAAACTGGATTCACGCGACGTCCGATTTCCACGCGCCGAACTAACTCGCCCGGAGATTCGACTCATACGGAGAACTTTCAAGCGCCCACTCAAGGCATCGGTCCGCGGCATTTTCCCTCATCATACTATAGTCCCAACCAACGCAATAGTGCCGACTCTTTTGTATGCTGGGACGCAGAATAACACCTTGGAATACTTGATTATGATACACACTGCTCGCGGACACCCTGCCCAGGCCGGGAATCCGAATTCTGACTTCGCGCGCCGTTACCACGCTAACACGGGACCGAAGACTAAGCTGGATACTGTTGCAAGCTTTGTTGGAGGCGGCCTAGCAGTGATATGTTGCACTTTGGCCCTCGGCCTTGGACAAAACTGGAAGCGAGTCAGGCGAGTCATAATCGTGGGGAGGCAGAATCCGTGCAACTTCACTCAAATGGCTGGGCGATCTGGCCGCGACAAGAGGCGGGGTTTAGCATTCCTCCTCGTCGAGCACAAGCGGACCAATGGCAAGAACGAGTTATCCGACTTCACCAATCCCACAGTTATGAGCGACGACGACCGAATGGACGCTCTTGCTCTCACACCGGTGTGCCTTAGGGTGGCGCTTGCAGTCGACCTCAGGTTAGCTCATATTTATCTTCCATATGGTTACATAAGGTTAACTGTGGCGGATGCCTTGTTTAGACATGGGTACATACCGCTGGATTCGATGTCTTCGGCAGTCATCGAAGAGTCACAACGGCAGCTTTCCAGCGGAATGTCCGCCTGCGATTGTTCAAACTGCCGCCCTGCCGAGGCCGAGGCGCTGTGGCTGGCGCAGCCCGCCATGACCCAAGACAATTTCGACAAAGCCCTCGTCATGAGTGAAAGCGAGCTCAACGTGTTGGTACAAGGCCTTGCCGTTGTCCCAGCAGCGCCTCCTTCAGCGGATATACGCCCAGTCGCCAGCGTCTGTGGGACAGATGATCCGATTCTGGACTCACCGATGCTGGAATCTCTGGTTACCCGACTGGAGCGCGCGTTTCACTCTTTTTTCTACCTCAAGTACCCGGAATCTTCAGAACTAAGTCCTGACGACTTCTTTGGACGCGACCTGGCATGGGATATCGCGAAGAATATAGACATCATAACCCAGCCAAGTGACTTCGAGCTAGTACTGGCCAGTGAGGCGATACCTGCTCAATTTGACCATCTCTTTGTGGCTTTCTGTCAGTGGAAGAACGACCTGCGGACCGGACCCACGTTTGACGAAGCCAAGAGCCGAAGAGCGTCTGTGACTCGTGGCCACACCAATCACAAGGTACCCCAGTCTTGCGAGGGGGCTCTTTTGCTCAAGGCCAGGGCAGAACAAGCGAAGAAGGCGTTGAAAGTCTCACGAGATCAAGCCAAAGAAGCCGACACATTGGCCAAAGAGGTAGCCAGGCAACGTCGTTCTCAGGCCAAAATCACCGCCGACGCACGAAGTTTGGTGGGCAGGGACGCGGTTACCCCAAGGCAGGCAGTCATTTCACCTACGCACAATCCCAACAAACGTGTGGCTGAAGACACACTCGGCGATACCCCTCGCATGAGATCACCTATGAATCAGGTACGTTCTGCAAGTCTTCAAACACCTATGGGTGTAACAAACAATGCTTATATAGGATTGCTTTCCCCGAAAATTGGGCATCTCCAACGTTTCAATCATCCATCGGAACTTCGTCATTAACCCAAGAAGACAATACATCTTCAGCACCCCATCAAAAACGGGAAGATCGACCCGCGGCTTTGTCTGCCAAGGTCAGCTTGATCATGTTACGCATGCCCGTTTGCCAAACGTTGGTGACCTGCGGTGGCGGCCGGGCACGGTTTGCAGGCGTTTGGGCCAAAGCCTCTGCAGCATAGGCTAGGAACAGGGCGAGCGACGTGCGGGTGATACCGTTTTGGTTAGACTGGTATGTGATCTTTTGACCCGCTTCCGATTTGATGAGCTGCATCATTTTCCGTAGCTAGTAGCATACGCAGTGTGGGCCACGCATATTTGTTAGTAATGATCTTTGCAATTCAATGAACTATTCAACATACCATTTGAATGTTATTTGATATTCTCAGTATCAGCCTGTCAATATCCGTTCCGCGCCCCTGAGAAAATAATCACTCCATAGTATTACGCATGGAGGGGGAAGCAAGTGAGTGTCCTAAAACCCATTGAACAGCTGTGACCCGAGCCCTCACCGTAGTGTCGTAATGATATTTAAGCCAACATATATGTATCTCCATATACTCGTCTATAGCCAGCCAGTGGTCCGCTCTCTTGTTCGAAGGAATCAGAATGGAATGCTTGATGGCTTTCGCGAGCGGTTTGGGTAGGTCTTCCTCCAAAAGGAGGACCAGACGCGGAATATGGCGGCCGTAATGTGAGAGGCCAGACAATCCCTGCGCCATGACGGACCACCGTTTCCACATAGCCATCAAACGGCCAACGTCGCCTGCCCGTGTCGCAGCGTGGGCTTCCACGACGGTTCCAAAATCTCGCAAGCGCAATCGTAGATTGTACTGCGTTGGGTCCGGCGCCCCTCTGGCTGCCTCCAGGCTAGGTGCCGCGAAATACGTGTCCCATACGTGGTCCAGCAGTCTGTCACAGTCGGCCTGTTTCCTGAGGTCTAGAGAGTCCAGTGACTCGATCGCCTGTCTTTAACGCATGGGACTTGGGTGAGTACATTTGGCTATGCATGGAGTGAACACGCGCTGACTTTAGTACAAACACCATGTTGGCTTTGTGCACAATGTGGCATGACCGCATGACTGTGTTGAAGTCCTGGGTGGCCACTGGCTTCTTGTACTCCAAACCTAGCGAAAACGCGGATCGCCATACGCCGGTGTCTTCTGCTTTATCCGGTTGTCCCCAATGGTGAGTCCATAAAGCTTTCGTAAAGTTCCAATTAGTGTGGGCACCACCGAAAACCGATAGTACCCACGATAAGCCTTCAACGGGGTCGACGGCTGGATGTCGCTTCACCCTAAGGCTTTCCACCAATTGGTTTGAGCCGACATCTCCGCCCGCTATCAACAGGGATTTCGAGTAAGCATCGTTGTCGAGACCAATTTGACCCATGATCTGGTCAAGAACACGTGACACACCCTCAGCTGATGAATCGGGTGCATCCATCATCCTGAGGAAGTGTATATTGGGCTTATGCATGGCGATGGGATCGATTTCAGGTGGTTTGACCACCAAAGCCGGCAGGTCTTGAGCGTGAAGTCCGCCAGGCAAGTGCTCAATATATTCCCTCATGCACTTGGACAGCTGTGCCTTGATAGCTAATCGCCAGTGTTGACTCTCGGCAGGCGACGGCGTGAACATTCCCAAGTTGACCGGTCGACGGTCAGCCGCTCGCATGGCTTCCAAAAAGGCGGGCAGTCCAAGGGTATCGGGCGGTATCGCTTGTAAGAGGCAGGGCTCAATGACTTTGAAGTACCCCCATGTGCCATGGAAAAGGCGAGTATTTTTTTCGACTCGAGTTTTATGAATTTTCAAATTGATATCCACATTGTCATAACACAACAGAGGCCGGAGTTTGTGGTTCAGTTTGAATAAGTCCATCATGCGCGTTTCCTGTAACACACGAAAGTGTTCGAGAGCCTGAAGAATTGCCGTCCTCGAAGTGGTAAGGCCCAGCGCGTGAAGCCATTCATTAACCCGGCACGAGACCCCGCTTGCTAATGTCATGAGGCCGTTAGCCACAGGGATCGCGTTACATCTTCGATTGCAAGTCACCGCTATCATGGCGCACACCATGGTCGGCACCTGCCTCCAGCGAAATCAAACATCGGTCAGGGAATAATTCGGTGCCAGGTACTCATGTTTCACTCACTTTTGCAAGTTTATGGGCAGCCTGAGAGCTCGGCGTGGATTTGACTGCCACCAGGTTCTCCATTGATAGGACGGTGGCCTCATCTACCGCACCCTCGATTTGACTTTCCCCAAGCGGTGCTTCGTCGGAGAGTGAGCCAGGTCCACCCACGTTCACCTCGTCGTCTTCGCAGGTGGCCAGATCCTTTTTGTTCATAGCGTGCGCGATTTTCCGTTGGATGAGCGCATGAAGGAATTTCATCCCCGATTGAATCTGGGTGGTCCTAATCGCTTCATGTCCATCACTAAAAAAATCCGGCGTAATAGTACTTGAGCTCACAAAGGCACCAGTGGGGAAGGCGCCTCGGGTCACTTCTTGGTCATTCACTATTCTCGATGCCTACAAAATGTTTTCGTTCATGACTACGTCCGGTTTACGCTTTCAGGTACGTATTGTTCTTTGATTAGCTTACCTCGTCAAGAATCAGGTTCTCCCATATATCGCGCCCTTTGTTGGATGCCGACGTCAATCTTGCCAGATTCCGGAAAATCGATCGTGTTTGCCTCGCACCCATTCCAATTTTGCTTAGGCGTTGGCGATAGATCAATTCTTCGTGAGTCGAAGATAGAAATGTAACCATGAATTCTTTAGGGGACATCTTCAGCTGATTAATGAAATCACATATCAATATCGTATTTCGCACTGTCGCGGGGGTGGCCTTGTTAGGTGAACCACTTTCCAGTGTAACACTCGCGTTTAACGACATGTCAGGCATAGACAAATGTCTTTCGGTGTGGACAGCTCAGCGACCAGGAGGGGGATGGACGCTTAGGGACCAACTTGTCCGTATACCCTCGGGCAAACGGACCACCCATGCCTAATCTAATAGCATTCTATTGGCTCTAGGGCACAGACACCCACATACCTCTCCGACTGGGAGGATGTTCTTCTCATGTTGTTTAGAGTCGTGACGCGCCAGTAAACAACTATACCTTGTTATATTACAATATCTGCCCCCTCATGTTTCAGGTGGCGACGTCGTATAGTGTGCCCAATGTCCCAAACCGAAAGGATGGAAGCACTTGTGAGCTTTAGCGAGGGTCAGGCCATGGGGTAGCTGCGTCACACCAGTTGCCTCACGTTTCATATGACTCAAATGGTTAGTCTTCCGAAGCAGTGGATGGGCTTTGCCTGTTCCTCACGCGCTAGGCAGCCAGGTCTCAAACGCGTTGACATCACTTCGAGGGCTCATACACTGGCCTGAAAGGTATTCATCATACCTTTCGGTTCATCTTCCTCAGTAACTTATAAACTTGTCCACGCTTCGGGAAACATGTTTTCTGTTTGCTCGCCGAACATCAGAGCGCTGTCTGTCCAGCTGGTTTATATAGTCAGTCCTCGACTTATCAACCCGCGGCAGACCACTGGCACATCTCGTCCATCCTACCCATGGAGCCAAACCCCTCACACCACTCCACTGCGGCCAGACCAACCAGCCTACTCGAGCCAGAACCCTGGCTTGATTCCCTCCTCAGAATCAAGCAGGCGATCGAGCTGGAAGGATTAACCATTGCGGATTTTATCAATTTGGCAAGTCAAAAGTCGGACTGGGGGTCCACTGGGGCCCCCCGTGAGGCCACACGTATCGAAAAAACTGTGGATATCTACAACTTCATCGTGAAGAAGAATATGACCGTATTGCGATTCTTGCATACTCTACTCAAACCCAATCATGTTCAACTCAGACCTTATCGCACTGAATGGCTCGCGAATGATGACGCGAAGCGAGGTCGTATCATCATCCTCCTCAACATGATCAAAGGCATTGTATACACTTCTGGAAACGCGGACAACGTCTGGAAATTATATATTTACAGAGAGGTAAGAGCTCTCTGCTGGTCTTAATGTCGAAGGAACTGGCTCGCTGATGATATATTTATTTGTGGCCACAGTTGGAGGAGCTGGAGATATACGCTCCGCCTCCGAGTCCTGACAACGTACCACCTCCAGGGTCTGATGAGGATGAATTGCTTGCGGATCTGTTGAGCGAGTAATGAATAAAGTATGTGGCCTTTGCTGCTCAGCGCGTGTTTCCATGCCTAATGCTGACATTCGGCCTCGGAGGTTGCAGAAAATGCATTGTGGTTAAGGTGTCTGGGCATGAAGAACTGCTGTTTGATCTTAACGATTTTGATTCGGCTTGAAACCTTTCTGACGCGCAGCATGGCAGCGTCATGTGTAGACCTATGGCCCCGGTCTTAGGCCCAAAGCAATTTTTTGTCTTATCTTTCATGTTTTTTGAGTTGATGAAAATCCGAGAAGGGCAAATTCTAGCTGGCAAGAGTGCGAATGTCTTTCATTAGAGACTATGTGAGCTTTTGTTTGCGAGATTTGAGTGCAGTGAGATGCGTAGAATTTGGCCAGATGTACCGGCCGATCTCACGCCAAAAAAACGAGATAGCGTCTAAGTCCCTCGTTTGAGCGGCTTGTTCGCTCAAGAGGGACTTAGTTAAGTTTGGTCAAGAACCTTACTTTTCTTATATACTGAGGGAGGAATATACAGATTGGATATCTGACTCTTGTACATCTTTATTGTTGCAGGTGAGCGAAAAGATCACCGTTGGAATCAATGCTTTCAATTGTACATGCGAAACATTCAGATATAATAGTGGATGATATCAAAAACGGGGAGCATTCGAGGATCGTTGGAAATGGGCAAAAGTGGGCGAAAAGGTAGACAGCCTGTACAAAACCTATACTCGCTGTAAGAGTAGTTCAATACAAATTGCCACTCAACTCACGGAGCTCACGGAGACTCACGTTGACCAGGATATTCGAGCTTCTTCAGACGTGCTTTCAGGCAGAGCAAGCAAAAAATCTTGGTCTATCTGATGGCCCAGGAGAATCAGTGAGCAGAGAAAGAGAGCAACATGTGAGGAACTTACTGGACAGCTATGATGTTCAGGCGTTCAATTATAAGCTCATAAGCTATGGCCAAATAAGCGTATGACAAACCAACAAGCGTTCTCGTTTTTTCATTTTTTCATTAGATCGTTCTTTCCTTTTTTTCATCATCAGCTACGATGTCAATGAAATGAGATCATGATTCTTGGTACATTCCTGTAGGCTCTTGTTACTTTGGGTCTCCTAGTCTAATAGGATTAGATCAATCATCTTTGTGATGCTTGGTCACTATTCAGCACCATTCGATAAGGGAATCCTCAATCGCTTGACACCTTGCTATTGCTCTTTCAACACCTTTTTGATCTGACAATACGAGGTTTTGTCCGCCAACATCTCCGTCTGAGTATTTTCACACTTCCCTTCTTCGGAGTGTTGTTTGCAATTTGCAAATATTAGAAACAATTATGTTGTACTCTCAACTTCACCAGCAAGAAGAGTAAGAGAGAGTAAGAGCTTGTAGAACAAGCTTCACTGGCACCTCGCTGTACCGGTACGGTGTGTATAAATCAGAGCCACCTTCCACATCACAGGCTCGGTGGGGCTCGGTATGTAGACGTACAACCGATGGTGGCGTCTGGGTCATTTTTTGCCCGGAGACGCTTTCGCCCAATTCCAGCGATACTCCAATTCTCTGCAAAAACGGTGCTTACAGTGTATTATATGTTGTATGTTTGATCTGAGCTTATTCACCAACAATCTCAGGGTTCTGATATTGTGTGTTATTCTGTACAGAGCCCGGAAATATTTCTCAACGACGAGAGATTGAAGCAGATGTACTTTTCTCAGTGGTTTCGCGATTGCTTGGTTTTGAAGGTGATTGATGAAGCGCATATGACCTATACATGGGGGATTGTAGAGAGCGGGAAAAAGCACCTTGCATGGGTGAAGAGTGTTCAAGATTCAGGGATCTTCCGTCCGTCTTATGGAAGAATGGGAATGTGGTTGGCTTCAACTGATCGAGTCCCAATACTTTTGATGTCTGCCACATGTCCACCAAGACACCGTGATCTAATCTATGCTAATTTAAAGATTTGAAGATTTGATATTGATTATGTGGAAGGTGAATTGTGTCGTCCTGAGATTACAATTCTTCGATTAGCAATGCAGAAATCACAAACATCCCTTGAAGATCTCTCCTCCAATTTCGCATTGAAACGCAAAGTCTCTGATAATGATTTGCCACCTACTTCAATCTATTCAAATACAAGAAAGTCAACCAAGAAGGTACTCAAGGTACTCAATGGCGCGCGAGGGGTTCTGAAAGGTGAAAGGGACCCCAAAAGCACCTTTGCTTGCAGGTTTCACTCAAACACTGGGCCTACAGACAAGACCAATAATATTTCCAACTACGCAGCGTCTTGTTATCCTATCATTGCATGTACTTTAGCCTTAGGTCTGGGTCGAAATTGGACCTGAGTTTGCCAGGTGTCCAATTTGGAAGGGCAGATGCTGCTGCCGTATCTCAAATTATCAGACAATGTGGACGCAATGGTAAACCAGGCCTCACCGTTTTCTACACTGAAAAGAGACGTCTCCATGGAAAGAACTCGGTGTCAGATTTTGAAGGCCTGAAGGAGTTTTCTGATGATGATCTAATGGATGGGTTGGCTGTAACTCCAGTCTGCTTGCGGATTGCCTTGACTTTGAGTAACCTGTATGTTTTTGATTAAATGTAACTCAAACTGTGCAAGGCTAATTCCTCCTCTACATAGACTTGGAAGAATTCCCATGAGTGACAACAAAGAAATCTATGTAGAAGAGAAACTTCAACAAGAAAAAGCGGGAATGTGTGCCTGCCATTGCTCAAATTGTGAGCCTGAAGTATGCAGGAAGTTGGCTGCACAAATGAAATGGCTTACCATGGCCAACTTCAAAGCTGGACTTCAAAATCCGGATATTCTGCCACATTTGGAAGTCGCCGCACCAATGGCTTCTTGGGATACTGTTGAAGACGAGAATGCCGAGGTTGATGCACCAACGTTCAATCAAAACCCCAAGCGTCCACCACCTCGCCGTAATGAACTGATCCAGCTGGCTGACCTGCTCACTCTGACCGTCAAGCAACACCATCAAAAATTGATGACTAACGCCGATCAGCTAAGGCCAACAGATTACGTGGATGATGATGACATCTGGAGGGTATTGGATAAGATACACCACATTCAGAGCAAAAATGATGTTTTCAAGATTCTTGGATGTGATCTATTACTGGGTGGAGTGAAGTTGATGTTTGATTATCAAAGACTGGCGGGTAGGAAGTGTTGGTATGCGGGATTTAACTGAGATGCGTGTGAGGGAGGCATCCACTCGATTATCGCAGGCAAAAACTCTTGC
>NW_006769008.1:0-11685 GCF_000204055.1 Melampsora larici-populina 98AG31
ACATACTATCACATAGAGTTATACTTTTTGAATGAAAACCCTCCACAAGGCATATCTTTAGGCATTTAGGCCTAAATACATAGAATTATGCATTATGGAGGTTTGGGCCCATTTGTATAACCCGCGATAATGCATACCAAAAATCGTCTCCCCAAATTATGCATTAGCGCGGGTTTGACTGTATACCATATGTATTGGAAGGAACTTCGATCTACTCAAATTTGGGCCGAGATTATGATGAAGGACTAGCCTTGAGCTGGAGGGGGCTAATTTCAGATTGTCGGATTGCATGGGAAAGCATTGTAAATGCTCAGACATTGATTGCTCAGCCAATTGATCCTTTGGAGGATGCTGAGCTGAATATGATGTTCGATCTTAACATCAACGCAGATGGCTAGGATTTGTCATCATTTGTCATTATCATATGTGTGTGATACGAGGATTGTGATCTTTACATTTCATGTTGAATAGTGATGATAACATAGGATCGTGATTGCGAATTGAAGCCTTCTAATTGTTGTACTACTAATTTTGAATTGTCTATTGACCTAGTGAGATATGTGAATGATTCGATTCCTACACGCGTTTTGCAAATGTAAGAAGGGATTCAGTGAAGGGATTCAAGACACTGTTGAATGAAGACCTTTGATTTTTTTGCACTGGTACATACGGGTTTGAGTATCAGGCCTGGGTCTTGAGGTGAGTATGTTGAACAATGATCGCATTTGAGTCTTTGATGCCAGTTATCGAGATTGGAGTGGCAGTCTCTTTGATCTGAGCGATCGAGTTATTCCATTCAGTGACAGGTTTGTTTTGGAGTCGTGGGTACCCGAGTTTGAGGAGTTGAAGATGTGATGTGAAGTCTTTGATTTGATTTAATTGAGTTGAGCTTTTGTTGGCCTGGATGAAGTTGTACTGGGTGGTCAAAGGATAGATCGGCAAGGGGGGTCTGGTTGGAAAAGTATCACCAGACCTGTCTGATGGCATGGTAATGCGATTATCAGAGGTTCTCCTCAGACAGGTCTGGGTATATTGGAAAACCAGACCTGTCTGACAATTTGAATACGTCCCAGACAAGTCTGACTATCAGACTCAGACGTCTGAGGACTTTTGCGCTATGCTAGAGACCACCAGACCTATCTGACCCCCAGTCAGACAGGTCTGGTTTTTTTTTCAAATTCTTCAAGGTTGGCAGGTCAAAAACTTAAGTTTTGCAAAGCTTCAGGATGGCTCTAGAATGCATTAAAACATGTTTGTGAAGGTTGAAAAGTCAAAAAAACTTCTCACTGTGGTTCTTGTCGAGACTCAGGATCTGTCTGGCCGATCTGACAGTTCTGGCAAAATACTTTTCGGGAGCTACCCGTAGGTAGTCGCACGTTTATCTTTGGGTAGGGTCCGAAGGATTAGGGCGCCACAGGTGCACTCGTCCCACGTCATAGAACCTCTAGTTTTTCGTTTGTCCATGTACCACTGACCTGCGGTACCTGTAAAAGCTGTTGCTAAGTGGCTTACAACAACTAAAGGGTCCATTTTCAAGGTGATGATCAAATCATCACACCAGTCAATGTAATCATTATGATTATATTCACCGTCTCCACTGAATTTCCTCCAATCTTTCCCTGTCGGCCAAAGTTTGGTCAAAGCCTTAGTTAAGTTATCTTCTCTAGTATATTCTGTTATACCTGTATGAGCAGTATCTTCTCTCATAAATGGTCTTTCACGAGGTGGGAGTGTTTCTTCCCTTACACTCGTCCTTTCACGGATTGCTGGGCTCTGAGAATCTTTATTCCATGGTAAGGGTTCTATGTAGTTGACAGTTCTTTCACGTGGATCTGCTGTGCTTTGTCTAAATCTGGCTTCTCCTCTAAGTGATGGGTCAACTCTTTGGTTGTCCTCAACTTGTATATTCAAGTGTCTATTGATTGTACTTGGATTTGTTTGGTTTATTGGTATAGTACTATTGTTGCTATTTGTACTAGGCTTAAGTTCTTGTATAATTGACAATCTTGCAGCATTTGTGTTGTCATCCATTTCCAATAGTTTTCTCTGTATCTCATCATTCTTATCTATTATCTTGTTGTTTAAGATCTCTTGATTTTTAAACATTTGTTCTGTAAAGGTTTTAAATTGGATTTCTTGATGTTGCAACAATTCATTCTGTAGTTGTTCATGATTATGTTTTATGTTTTCTTGCAACGCATGGTATGATTTCATCATACTACTCTCAAACTGTTGTTGTTGCTCATTTAGATTTTCACGAATTTTTGTTATATTAGTATCTTCTTTAATTTCACCAATTGTTGAGCTTACATGACTTTCATGTTTCCCAAACTTTGTAAGTAGTTCCTCAATTTTATTATAAGGGTCTTTAATTGGTAGTCTTAATTGTTTATCAATTTTAATATCCAATTGTTTAATTACATTTTTAATTTCTCCCAAGTCACTCACTACTGTATCACTTGTTTCTATTATCTGTTGTTTTTCTTTATTCCTGTGTTGACTTATTTTATTGATTGTGTCCTGGAAATTTTTATCATAGCTACTGAATTTTAACAGATTCTTTTTCTCATTTTCAGAGATTCTTGTAGCAATCTGGCTAGCTAAATTCGTGATTTGTTTGATCATATTTTGTTGAGAAGCTGATAGTGTTGCTTCCTCAAGCGCCGTGTTTAGTTTTTCTCGAATTTGCAATACTAAGGCTTGCGTCTTATTCAGACTGTACATTGGAGTCACTTCTGAGTTTTGTATCTCAGCTACTCCTTGTTTGACATCTTGACTTGTATTAGAATCAGATGCACTCTTATCTTTAATTTCAGGTAAGGGTCCTTGTTCTTTCTCTTTTCCTTTATTTGTGTTTTTTATTTCAGTTTTATCTTTTAAATAACAAAGGATGTTTTTAATTTCTTGGATTTCAACAAGTTTTTCTTTCAATTCTGTAAAGTTTTTCTCATTCTCATTATGAGATGTTTGTTGCTGTTGTACGTTTTTGAATTCATGACTAAGTGTTTTAATCACACTAAGTTCTTGACTTACTTCTGAAATTTTGCTCATAATATCATCATAGGATGATTTTTGTAGTTGGCAATTTAATTGAAACTCTTTCACTCTTATTTGCTCACTTTGCTCACATTGGGTTTTCACTAGATTGACATTTGAATTCAATTGCTCGACTTTTTCATAAATGGCATAAGATTTTTGTCTAACAAGGTCTTCTAAGTCTAAACAAGAATTTGAAACAGATACTGAAGAAGAGTTATAGGAACCCAAATTTGACTGGTTGAACAGTCTTTGATGTTTAACCTCTTCTAGTTCATCTTCTTCTAACTTTAGGGAGTTCAGAGAAGGTGAGCTAGGAATGGAAGGATTCTCATCTAAAGGTGGTCCGGTAAAAGGAGTTTCAGTAAAGAGAATTGAAGGATGGGAATGGAACGAAGAAGTGGGTGGGGGAAGAACACTTACTGTTCCTTCTCCTTGCCCTTGCCTTTTGGGTCTGGGTCCTGATCGTGTCTCTTCATCCTCTTGACCACCAGTATCATATCGAGCAAGTTCGATGCGTTCTCGGCTAATTCGTCGATCTCGTCGTCTTGGGCTCTCTTGCGGCGCTGGCTCAAGGGTCCTGGTCTCGAGTGTTCAAAGGCTTCCATCGTATGGGGGTTGATCTGATACGGGTTGTATCCGGCCACTTTCTCGACAGTCGATCGATGACGACGACCCCCAAGGAACTCTTCGAGTTCCTTGTGGGCTTCTTTCGCCATCCCTAGGACTTGTCGAAAGGTCTGGGTGTTGTTCGCTGCTCTGGCCTCGTCAAGATTGCGTTTGAGGTCTATGATGGCTTGACACAATCGGGCTTCTTCTGCCTCGCGTGTCTGCTGGTATGACGGTCGTGGTGGAGGAGGCGGAGGCATGGGCTGATTGCTCGAGCCCTGCACTGGTCGTTGGGGTTGATAAGCTGGCGAAGGGTGCGGTGGATAGTTTGGCTGAGGATTGTAGACGGGTGAGGGGGCTGGGGGGTACTGCGCTACCGGGGCTGCTAGATTTGGGGGGTAGTTTGGCTGATAGTGGTAGCCGGCTGCCTGTTGTTGAGTCTAAAGGTAGCAGTGATTGTTTGTTAGTTCCTGATTCTTTGGAGAATCTCTCAACTAACTTTGGGTCAGGCTTACCTGATGCTGGTAATGGTTCGAATAGGTCGCCCATTGGGGTCCTCCTTGTCCCTCGTGAGACGGGTTCGGATGCTCGATTCGATTTTGTTGAACCTCTTGTACTGGCTGAGCCTGCACGGCTCGGTGGTTGTGAGCTTCTAGTGGACATAATGTAAGTTAGTACTTCAGGTTTCAATATACTTCGTTTTTATAGATTGGTACTTACGATCGTTAAGAGTTCCTGGAGCTTGACTAGCTGGGTGATTATTGTTGTTATCTTTTTTAGAAAAAAGAGTTAATCGTGAAGCGAGCAAAGATAAAAGAAATTTTTATAATTTTTTAGCGGCGATGGAGAGGGAAGAGAAAAAAAAAATCACAATCGTATCAGTAATTTGATTAAGATTTGAATTCGTATCAAGTTTCTAGCTTACTTTGATGTTGTGCGGTTAGATTGTCTGGAGGTGCTACCTGAGATCGCACCGGGTTTCTCTCGGTATTGTCGGAGCACACCAAGTCTATCTCGATATGTGCTAAAGGGTCTTGTGGGGCTGGGGTGGTCGTGGTAGAGTCGATTAAAATCGGTTCGTGCAACGTGTTACCGTAAGCGTCCTCAAATTCAAGGACCGAACCGTTGTAATTCGGTTGATCAGGTAAGGCCGGAGTAGATTGATGCGTTTGGTTCGCTTCAACCGGTGGTTGCTGAGGTGTGCCGTGGTTGGTGAGGTCGAGTGAATTGAATAAGTTGGGAAAAGACACTACAGGAATCGAGAAAAAGGAAAGACGAAAAAAAAATAAAAAAAAAATAATTGATTTGAATAAAATGTTAGTATTGATCTTGTCAACTCAAGTCAAAAAGAAAAGAAAATAGATGAGTTTTGAAGAAAGGTGGTGAAGAGAGTATAATGTGATTACTTTTGATCTTATAGATAACTTTGATAAGTTTGGAGAGTTTTTGAAAGTGAGATTGTTGATTGTGAATGAAATAACAATTAGTTCTGGTTGACACAGATTGTTCTGAGGAGCGATTGGACTCTCGATCGAAGGTCTTCTTATACGAAAGAAAGCTCTGATCGGCTTCGTTTCCAATGCGGTTTTCGAGAAGACACACTATGTATGTGACGTATGTAAGTACTTTCTGCAGAAAGATTACGAGTATCACTTATTAGATGACTCACTTTTATTACAATATGTTACCCGTAGAGTGGATTCGTTTGTTCGATTATTCGCTTGCGGTTCTAAGATGGAGTAGAATCCTACCTTGTGTGGTGTAAAGGGGTTGATGGATTCTTGGTCAGGGTGGTTTTCTTGAAATCAATTGATCTGAATTAATAAAAGAACCGTGGCTGATCGGTATTGAAAGAAATACTTACTTAGTATTTGGTCTCTCTAGAAGGCTCTTGTGATATGTCCGATCGCGGAGAAATCTCGGAATTCTTGATTTTGAGTTGTTTTCCCCCGCTGATTCTTTTCCTGCTCTGATTTTTTGATCCGTCGTCCACTTGGATATCCTGAAATTTGATCGATGTGCTTTCTCGAATTGATTTTGAGGATCTTTGATCCTTTCGATTGACTATAGCCGGAGTTGTACTATGATATCTGGATTTTCGAAATTCAGATCAATGTGTATGTAACAATTACTCGACTCGTTGGGTTTTTATTGTTTGTAATCCGGGCTTTTACTTTGCTCACGTTTTAAGAAAAATACTCGAAATAGATAATCTCAGTGTATTACTCAAAATAGAAAAAAAAATCAAGACAAGAGAAAAAAATGTAATCAAATTTTGATTGGGTATGTTATGAATTTAGTGAAAGTAGTTGTGATCAATTACTTTTACTTCTGTTGTTTGATATGGCTTAGTTCTTATCTAGGGTTATGAAATCTCACTCTTTTGGTTAAAAGGTTGAGGTTTTTGGGTTTCAACACGATGAGGCCCCCAAATGTGAGGGTTGGGTGCTCTAAAGAGGACTCAATGCTCACTAAGTGGGTACTAGATGGTGGTTATTGTTTGAATATCTATCTTTTATATTTCACTTATAATGTAATTACAAAGGAAATGTATGAAAGATAGAGAAAATGAAAGGGGGACTGGTCTGTTTGGATAAATCCAGACAGACTACAGTTAAATGACTCCTTAAAAGGAGATTTATTAAATATAATTATAATTAATTATAATTGAAAACTGGATCCAAGGTTTTCCTTCAAACTTCTAGTTGACAGGTTGAAGAGTGAGGTCTAGATCACCACACTGGTTGTTCTTATGGTCACCAACCTGGGGTTGTTCTTATGGTCACCAACCAAAGTGCTTGTATGTAGGTCACTAGCCTTGGGTTGATTTGAGGTCACCAACCTAATTTGATTTCTACTTGGGGGAAGTAGAGGATCCAGAGAGGAATGAAGATTGTATTACCTACTTTTAATCAGGAAGCTGATTAAAGTTGATGAAGCTTATCACTAGTCTTATTTATATATAAGACTTTTGATGTGTACTTCAATTGAACTTTAATTGTTCTTTAAAAGTAGTGGGTAAATATTTCTTAGGGAGGAAATCTCTGAAGGCTGAGAGAGAAGAGCTTTATATACTCTTCTCTCCAAACCTAACTGTGGTGATATTTGCTTATATCACTACTGTGGTTTAGTGTTTAATTAGTACTATTAGTTATGGTTATCACTAATGCTACATAATTACATATGCCTGTTATGTATATTATGTAGTATAAGCATTTTAACTCTTGACACTGAGTTATGAGGTGTAAATAATGTTTTATTACATATTACATATGATTTTACATGTACTTGTATATGTAATTAATGTTTATATGTATTTTATTACATGTTACATGTGTTTTATAAGCTGTATGTACATGTAATTAGTTGTCTAAAGGTGGTTGTCTACGTTACAAGTTAGTCTTTGGGTACATACATATGTACCCAGGGCTGACATCTTGTATGTAATAATTGAGCTCTCCTTTGTTCTAATGGATCAGTCATATCTTTACATTCTAAAATTGTTGCTTTATATCCTTCAATCTGTGGTAACAATTCGGCAGAAATCCCTTTTCTTCTTCATGTTTTTGACTGGTATCGACAAAAAATCAAAAAAAAATCAGTTATTCCAAGAAAAACACAATCATTCAAAAAAGAAAATCACTCAACTCTAATTCAGCATTCTTTTTCCTAGCTTTAGAAATCCTTTCTATAAGGATATCACGTTGGTTTTGTAAATCAGTTAAAGATTTTTCTAATGGATTTGAAACTAATGGACTTTGTTCAGTTTCAAATAAAATAAAATTGATCAATCCGCTTAAGATTTGTCTATATCAATCTGTAGTTGGATTAAGTAAATCACGGTCTGAAAAATCATAGATTGCTGCACATCTCATTAATTGCACTATTGCATCTTTAAAAACACCTGTAAACAATCGATATTTATAAATTGTCTTTGAACCCAAAAAGACCAAAACCAGAATCAATTAGAAAGAATCAACTTGAATTGAAAAGGGTTATCAGAAAGAAAGCCTTCAAAATTTCTTACAGGATGATGAACAGTAAGTAAAGGTTCTTCAATTGCATCATAAAGATATGCTCTATTAATATCACATAAACCTGATAAGACCCATTTGAATATGGAATGAACTTTGATTGGGTTGGGTGTATTCAATTCATCTATGGTTAAGTCAATTGGGCAACCAAAATCTTTGAAAGTTGTGATTATGTCATCTGGACTTAGAGTTGGAAATGACATTTTTGGAGTTGAAGCATGTGGTTTCTTGAGATGTGTTGGTTTTGGATTATGTTCTTGGTTTTTGATCAATCTCGATTGTGGAAACGCGGGAATTCTATGTGTACACTCCAAGACCTTGAGTCACATGGTGCATACTCAGACCTGAGTGACTATGTCTTGGGATTCCTCGCAGTGAATTAAGCAATCCTTTTACAACACTGAAAATGATCTTATAAATTGATTACAGGTGTTTTGAAAATAAAAGTGGCAGTCTTTGTTTTTCATCTTTTTTTTCATATCCATGGTTAATCTGTTTTACCTGATTCCGTCATTCATCTTGATTTGGAGCAGATGAGTTCAAGCCTGGTGAAACCTTGGCATCAAGATCTTTGTTCAGTCTTCCGAATTTGACCTTAGTTGTAAAGTTAAAAAACACGGATATGAAAAGAAAAAAAAATGAAAACAACAAAAGTGATCTTTATTTTTGAAATTCATTAAGGAAATTGCAGAATTTTGTTTTTATCAAAGCCGATATGTATAAAAGTCAATTTGTATCAAACCGGGTATGTATCAAAGCCAATATATGTGAAAGCAGATACTCTTGAAACCCAGATTCTTTTTTGATGCATATTACTAATTAAAGTTTGATTGGATTTTGAAATTTGATAATTCCAAGATGCCTTGCGTTAAATCTACAGATCTTTTCAAAGAGGACCCCGGAAACTCAAAGCTTGATTTTCATGCGAGATTTGAAATGAGCTTTTGGGTTGTGAGTTTCCAGAACGTTGTACTCGCAGTCCGATTGGTTCTGATGGGTTTTACCGAATTAGAATGAGAAATTGTTGCAGTGGCGTTTTGGTTTTCCAAAAACTCCCCAATCCAGAATTTTTGAGATCCAAGGAATTGCTTCAACAAGAGTCAAGGCTGCTTCAGTTGACTTCGAGGTTCATTCAGCTTTAGCTCAATGGCGACAGGGGAATGGACCTTTCGGCCATGGCCATACGGTTTTGACAAATCATGGCCTTTGCTAGACTTCACAGTTGTGGAAGGCATGCAAATCCTTGCGTTAGCAAATCAAGATTCTTTGATATCTGGAGTGCTTGCTAAACTGAGGGACATTTCCCTCCACTTGGCGGATCCAGTGGCTAAGCTTTGAAGTGTGCCAAGAGGGGTTTCAACAAAGGAGGTTGTTTATCTCAAGAGAATTTTGAATTTCATTCTTTTTATCACTAATATTCTTCCCATCTTGATGCTCCGATTAGAACCATAATGTCATTTTTCTTTTTTTTAAAGTGCTTTGATTCCACATGACGCACTAGCTAACATTTTTGTGTGTAATGTAACTACCGTACAAATTCTTGATATGTCTACTTATTTGATCCGGACTAACAAGCCATCACAACAGTCTTCCATTGAAGTATCGCGCCCCAAAATTATACGCACAGCAATTAAGATAAGGATAGGAAGAAATGATGAGATAGGCCATAAGAAAAAAAAATAAAGAAAAGTTTGGCATAAGGTTATCTTTTTGTTTTTTAGTTGTCTAAGTATGTTTTCAGATGAGTAAATCTATTTGTGTCTTCTATGAATTTTGCTAGGTATACGAATACCACCGGGGTGTCTAATAATTTAATTGCTGAATTTATATCAACGTGAATCTCTTCTTCTTTGAGTTTTCTTCTAAATGTCTGTCGTTGTTTGGTGAATCTTCTGCAAAAGATTAGGAAATGATGTGACGTCTCCTTCACTTTGCATACTTCACATGTGTTGTCGTCTTCAACTCCTATGTGATGTAGGAATTGTTGTAGTGGGCTGTGTCCGCATCTTAACTGAAAGATTGCGGCTGCTTGGCCTTTTTCTAATGTATTCAAAGTGTCAGCAATGTATCTCCCTTTTGTCTTGAATATCTTTGATGGAACTGCTCCCCTTTTGAAGACTTCTTTTGTGTGTCGTAAAAGTCCTCCCAAGCTGATTGGTAAGGAGACCACGTCTGTAACATCTTCTGCCGCCTCTCTTGCCGCTTGATTGGCCTTTTTGTTGAGTTCAATTCCCTTGTGTCCTGGTGTCCAGTACAGGGTGATCTTCTTGTTTGATGGGATTGTTCGGTGAGACTGTCGTATCATCTTTTCCAGGTATTGCAGCGTTGACGGTTGTACCGGGTTATTCATTAGTTCTAATGCTGCTTGACTATTGCTAAAAATTGCCAACGAAGTGTATTGGTCGGGTTGTGTCACGATGATTGTCCTGTATTTTAGAATACTTAATATAAGTGCCATTGTTTCTGTCTTGTAATTAGAAATACCGCAAAGTGGGCCTTAGGACTGCTTCGTCACTCCATCTTCCATCGCCACCGCTGCACCTGCTCCAGTGTCCGGGATGAAAGAACCGTCTGTGAAGACAACACAGGCTCCATTAGCTTTCTCTTCCTCAACTTGTTTGGGTATTCTTTTCTTGACTATATCTTGTTTCTCTCCCGTGTTCTCCACTGTCCACAACGGTTCCTTCCAAGGAGGATCCGGGTAAGGATGTATTGTTTCTAAATTCGCATTATTGGGTAGTAACATGTCAGCTTTGCGTAATATCCTGTGTATAGGGCTTAAGAGGTTACGTGGCATGTGAGTCAATTCGTTGTCCAATATTCTTCTTGTCGGATGAGTCCTAGGAGCTGTCAGCCTCTTGTAGGCAAAGTTGTGGTTATATTGTATTGCTGAGTCTTTAAATGAAATCATGTTAGCGTCATGTGTCATAATGTCCATTGGTGAGCTTTTAAAAGCCCCTAATGCCAATCTATTAGCTGCGTTTGTAGTAATTGGAAAATCTTTATTACTTTACTCTCTGTTCTAGTGTTGAACCACACCACACTCCCAGTGGGAATCTGTGGTTTGAGGACCGCCATGATCAGCGTTTTAGTTTCTTTAGGATTTGTACCCCAATCACTGCGTCCACCACCTCCCTTCTCGACGTCGAGAAGGGTAGAATGGTGAGAGTTTGGTGCAAGAAGGGTCTTTTGAAAAAAATCGTTTCTTCCACTCATTCAAAACCTCAGCAACCCTAAGCAGCCCTAAGCAGCCTCTATTTGAAAACCTGGACAGCTCAGGCCTGCACATCAGTGTGCCGCCTGATGTTCTTCAACTGAACAATTCCCCCCTTGGACCCCATTCAATCAATATTCCTCCGATGGATGCATTCCAAACAAGATGAAGGTACTTGCGGCGTACCTGGCCTTTACTCAGGGTTTCCAATATGAAATTGTGAACTGCAAGACCTTTGAGTTCTTTTTTGTCCATCTTAAACGGTATCAAGTCAAGGAATTTGATGAAAGTTCAGTACACAGTGTTCTTTTACGTTTGTAACTCGATAGTCTACACCTGGGCAGTTTCATCCAACAGATAAAGACAGCATTTGAATAGCTAGATCACAAATCGGAATTGTCTCACTTACAAATTCCCAGTTTCAAACAACTTGAGTCCTTGAGCCTTTGGGAACAAAATGCAAATAGGTTTCAGTGGTTTCAGATATGTTACACATTGTACACAGTGCTTTGGAGAACTTAACCATGCCACAACTAATACCTAAACCACTTCTAACTTAATCAAACAGCAACCAACCAATTCCGATCACGGTCTCAAATGGAAAAGGTTACATTTGGAATATAGATGGTAACGTTCTTTCTATTCTCATCTTTTCTAAGACCAACATGATTCTCATTTTGACACGTTTTTCATTGATCTGTTTGTCATAGATATCGCTCAATTGAGAGTAGATCATCATATTTGTGGTATGTTGACTGGTACTTTACCACAACTTGCACAAAAAAACGTATT